>NC_068993.1:40081348-40082185 GCF_001194135.2 Octopus bimaculoides | reverse complement strand
ATATATATATATATATACACATACATATATATACATGTATGTATATATGCATATATATTTATATATATGTGTGTATGTATATGTATGCTTATATGTATGTGTGTGTGTGTGCGTCCGCACGTGTATAGAAAGGTATGGGCGGCAATTTTCCAACAATACTCAATGAGGAGAAGCGAGAGTTGTTCGTACACACACACATATACACACACACACATATGATGTGTATGCAACACTATGTATATATAATATGTGTGTATATGTGTGTGTATGAGTGTGTGTGTTCATGCATGCGTGCCCGAGTGTATGAGTGTCTTTGTCTAATATATGTGCATCAGATCACTGTGTAATATTTGCGTTTCTCAACAGACATATTTATAAACACGCTTATAAACATCTTTCTAACAAAACCTACAATATAACATACAACATATAAGCAATACAACATGTCACCATGTTATAAGTTTATATACGCCATTTGTTCTGTTTGTGCATTTCGCTGTAAAACATTTACTCTGTGTTTGATTAAAATCTTCTGGAACTCTAATAATCTGACTGCAGGTAACACTGTTCCGAAGAGACAAATATGACAGTTATTCTTTAGTAATAAGTAATACGGCTTTATAACGTAACGAGATAATATTCAATACTTGCTTAGCGGTGTTGAAAAGCAAACTCCATTTTTATGTATTAAGCCTATAAGATTTTTTTATTATTATTTCGGACACCATTATTGTAATGGGTGCTTTTTAAAGCGGAACGAAAGCCATACCTAAGTAATGGAAAATACATTCGCAAGTATGTATATATATATATATATATATATATATATATATATAT
>NC_068993.1:40077725-40081208 GCF_001194135.2 Octopus bimaculoides | reverse complement strand
CTAAAAATGGCATAAAACAGCACGGGAAAATGAAATATAAATATTGCAATCTTTTGTAAACAGCTTAACTATAAAAGCTACAACAGTGCCACCTACACGTTGCCATGGGTCGTAAAAGCTTCCTTAATGTAAGCCAAACGCTACGAAGGAGTCAAGAGTACTTTGTTAATTCCCCTTGCCAAACACGATGCTTATGGCAGCAGGGAATAAAACAACGGTTTTATACGTTGTTAGCGTAGATTAAACTTCTAAAAACCGTTTTCTATTATGTGTTGCTATTTATCTTCATTGTCTTATATAAATACTTACATGCGCACACACGCACACGCATATTTACGCACATAAAAAGACGTACGCATATAAATCCATAGATGCGTACATACGTACGTATGCACATACATGCATACATACATACATACATATCCTTTTTACTTTAGGCACAATGCCTGAAATTTCGGGGGAAAGGGGCTAGACGGTTTCATTGGCCCCAGTGCTCAACTGTCGTTTTTTTTTTTTAAATTTGATCTTGGAAGGACCAAATGCGTAGTTGACGTCAGCAGAATTTGATCGCCGAACGTAATGATGGACGAAATGCTGCTAAGCAACTTGCCGGACGTGCTAACGAATTTGCCACCTTACTGTCTTGCTTGTTCACATAAATATAAATTCTTTGTTCATGTCAATTGTTAAACATCTTCTTCTTTGTTGCAAACCAGTCAGTAGAATCGGTGTAATTTTGCTTCAGAAAATAAGATTTGAGACATAAAACTACGTTTAGACTACAACTTGTTGTTCGGTGCCATTTGGTGTTGCACAATATCAAACCTTCAAGAGTATTTCTTTGAGTGAAATATACTGCATGCATTCTTACAAATATTAATTACTGTATTTGATGGCGTAAAAGACGCACGAGTATTACAGACATGCTTTAATTTCAGTAACTCAAAACCAAGAAAAAAATTTTAGAACATTAAACCAGGTAATACAGACACAACCTTGCACGTATGAACCTGGACGATATTTTGATACCTATAAGCTACCATGCATATAGGACAGATGAGCAAATATCGAATATTTTCAATAATTATCTATAAGCCAACTGTTTCTTTATGCAATCACTGGATCGGTTTAAAAGATCAGCAATATATCGCCCAAATCACACTTTACTGTCTGAACTGTTGAAAGGTACACTGGATATTGTAATCCTAGATATATTATGTCTCTTTAAATAAGATTAGATTATTATCTACCGGAACACTTTAGATTAAAAGACTTCACGACGAAGTCTGAATTACGTTTACTCAATAACTCTAATTTTCAATTCAGATAAGGCAGTGAGCTGGCAAGATCGTTAGCACGCCGGAGCTCTACATATTGGTTTGAAATTCTGGCGCAAGGCCATCAAAATTAGTGCTCGACTGGTACTTATTTTATCGACCACAAAATGATGAACGCAAAGTCGTCCGATGCGGAATTTGAATTTAGAACATAAACACGGACGAAATACCGCTAAACATTTTACCCGGCATGGTAACTATTCTGCCAGCTCATCGCCTTAATTTACTGCCATACATATTGACACCCTAAAGTACGTCCCACGCAGATTTGAACTATCTGATTGGCATTGAATCGTTCGCAAGCCCATTGCATCCTTTTTTCCACTGACGCGCTGAATGTAATTTCTCTGTATTTTTGACCGTTATTACAGTGAATTCCGCTGATCGGGGCTGGGTAGTTTTACATCATCTCCACTCAAATTCACTCGAGACACGCGTTTCTCCTATCCTCATCATACTGTGACCCCTTTCCAGGCCTCGTCTCGTATGTATCTCTACGCCAAGTCATATCCAAAGAGCATTAGTTCTCTGGAATAACCTCCAAGTACATACTAAACAATGCATATCTCATACATAATATAATCATGTCATAATTAATGAAATATATTTGAATATCAATTTAATAACTTTATTTATGACTACTATATATATTAGCTGAATATTCAATGCTATTCAATGGGGAAGGAAACCGGTCAGGTCTTCCCTACAGAGTGGGCAATAAACAATGAAATGGTCAGGCAGGAGACTTCTCAACTCTGTTTTATTTTGCATATCAAAAATGCATAAGAGGATTTTAAACTTCTTTTTTTTTCTCACAGCAAGGCTTATCTATCTATCTATCTATCTATCTATCTATCTATCTATCTATCTATCTATCTATCTATCTATCTATCTATCTATATAAAGGAATAAGTAATACATGCATACTCACACACATTTGTCTAAGATTCAAATACGTTTGCAAGCTCTACATGAGATATAACAACGACAGCCTTCATCATACTATCACATACTATCATCTCTGCACATACTATCATCTCTTTTGCTGATTCTTAAGATGGTTTTATATTTCTCACAAAATAATGATAATAACAATAGTAATAACAACAATAACTACAGCAGCAGCAACAACAAAAAAACAAATACAACAATATAATAATAAACAGAATAAAAATTAAAGGAATCGGAAATATGAAGAAAACTTTGTGTACGAACAGTTAAAGGTGTTTCCGAATTTTACTGATCGTAAACAGAAGGCCACCCAACTGCAATTTCCGTACCCCACCTCTATACATAAAACACATTCAGCTTATTTCTTTACATCCTCAGTTAATGTTGATACTACAACTTACTGTTGTTACTGTTAATGTAGGGCACTTTTAAAGCTTCCAGTGTGTATATATACATTGTGAAGTACCTACCTAGCAGTAGACAATTGTCTACAGGATATAGTTACTAAGCTGCAAAACAAAAACATTTCTTAGATCGAGACACAAGCGGTAATTTAAAAGAAAATAGATGGGAACGTCACATGCGGCAGGAAACGCTATTTATGTATACGAAAAGGAACCAATAAAACTATAAACACAAAGAATGATACACCAGCGGGGATTTCAGATAGTATTTAAGAAGGCAAAATGGCGATTTTACCGTTGATAGATTTATATAAACGAAGAAGGGTTATTTGCAGCTAGTGATATTGAGGTTTATCAAAATTTCAAAAGTATTAGTTTTTGTTCTATCCATCAATCCCAAACGTACCTTCAAATAATGCAGCATTATTTAGAGAGAAAGGGCGACAATCTGTCTATTTCAATAGGAGTTGTGTGGCAACTGGAGTATATTTTGTGTGGCCATCAATCAATAAAGACTAGACCACACATGCTCACATACGTACATACACAAACATGTACATATACTCAGACACACCTTCAGGCACATACAAATACACATATACATACATAACATAAAAGACAGAGAATGAGAAAGACATGCAAATAATAGCTTATTTGCCTGTGAAAGTAACGATACGACAATGCTCCTAATATATTGTTCAATAGTTTAGTTTGACATCAGAACCATTTACAAGAGAGAATAAGACGCCATACAATACGTAAGTCATACAAACGAAATAGTGAAGCGAAAA
>NC_068993.1:40070225-40072725 GCF_001194135.2 Octopus bimaculoides | reverse complement strand
AATAAAGAAATAAAATAAAAGTTATAAAGAATTTCATACCAGCCAGAATTTTGAAGAACAGACAAGGTTCCATACCGTTTCAAGTTTGATAGTTCTCAGCTCCCATTTCAAACCCTGGTTGGATTTAGATTTGCCTTTCATCCTTTTCAGATCGATAAAATAATTACCAGTAATACACTCTAATCGATTCCGTCGTTTTCTCCATATATATGTGGGTGTGTGCGTGAGTACACACACACATGCACATATGTATTTATATACATATATATATACATGCATATATATACATACACACGTAAATATATATATATATATATATATATATATACACACACACACACACACACACTCATTCACTATATGCATGCACTACACACCTCACCTACAAAGATCGGCTTCGCTCCTTGTCAAAAGGAATCCATATTATCATATATGCTAACTCTTCATCGTTTTTTTGTTTGCTTGTTGTTTGTTTGTGTATTTGTGTGTGTGTGTGTGTGTGTGTTAGTTTATATCAAAACACGAGGCATCAAAGTAAAATTAAACATTAAAAACACACACGTAAACACACACATACACACCTTGCTAAATACACACACTCGCATACTTATACACGCATTCATGCGTACATACACACGCATACACCTATCCCAAGGCATTCTTGCGTTGAGATTGTTCTTTCAAATGCGTCACATTAACTTTATTCACTGATGTAAGCCATCAAACCTTGAGCGCACATAAAACAACATAAGCAACAATCGACGAAAACAATTTAACGTTCAGTCATTGTACATTCATTAAAATCTCTGCATATCATTAACGAAGCAATGAAAGTTGATATAAAAGTGAAAGTAGGATTGATTTAAATGTCGTTTATCTACTATTTAATGTTACTTCTACATAAATAACAACCAGGTCTGCTGTTGATGTTGCCTTATCCGAACCATTCTGATGTGTGATTGCCGTGGTTTTTACAGCATTCGCTCGTTTGGTGCGAGGAGGACAGTTGAAGCTATTAAAAAGGGAAGATTTTCTTTTGTACATATTTGAAATTATTTGTGTACACAGCTCATTAAATTAACGTACCGTAAGTTCACGTCTTCATTATAGCATTATAACGATCTACAATATTATCACACACACACACATGCACACGCACGCACACACACGCACACACACACACACGCACGCACATGCATGCATACATATATACATATACGCGTACACATATATGTATAAATGCGTGCTCATGTATGTATGTGTGAATATATATATATATATATGTATATAACTATATATATACATACATACATATATATATATATATATATATATATATATATATATATATATGAAACTATTTATCTACATTCATACGTTCATAATGTATACATATGTATGTATGCATATATATATATATATATGTGTGTGTGTGTGTGTGTGTGTGTGTGTGTGTGTGTACAAAAGTATACATATACATACAAATGCTCAAATACCCATATGTGTCTGTATGTATCACCGATATATCAGTTGCTGCGAAATATTGTAAGCTATACTTTCAATGTATAATGCAAATTATAAGAAGAATTCATATAAAACTATAATAAACGAAGAAGAAAATAAAATATAACAAAATAACCAACGAATTTTTTATTGTATTTTTTCTTAATGGTCAGAAAGAAATAGTTTAAATCTTTTTCTATGGACCATAAGTATCTTTCTGATATCAAAATTTAATGTTGTGATATACCATTGAAAACTCATGAAATAAAAGTCTTCATGAATAAGGAATACGGTTGCTTTCAAAAAACGAGAATATTTCTGTTAGGACCCCATAGTCTTCGATAATGATTCTATGATGAATAATTCAACTATTAGTTTCGATTTTTACATTTATTTTACCAGCTTGTTAATGGTCGTTTCTTGGAAAATAGTTAGTTCCTTAGAATGATGACATACCTTACACACACACACACACACACACACACACACACACATGTAAATATATATTAGCATGCATATAGGTATATATCTATGTATGCATTTATGTGTTTACGTATGCGTGTATTATAGACGGTTTCTTTTTCTTTTAAGCCGCTTTCGTTGCTGCCGAGCTGGCAGAATCGTTTTGAGTGTCGGAAGAAAATGTCTTGCAGTTTTTCTTTCAGGTGTTTACATTCGCGGTTCAAATCTCGCCGATATCATCTTTATCTTTTTTTCCCCTCGGGAGTCAATAAAATAAACTCTGCGACTATACCCATCCCCTCAAAACTCATGACCTTGTGCTTAAATTATAAACGGACACACAAACACACACACACACACACATGTTGTTGAAGGCGCCAAATTGTGCTTGATCCTTTAGCCGATGACTGATGAGAATTTGGTGACCTGTGTCTGTTTCCAGTATGTTGGTAAATTTATTATATGTTTTTACCTTATCATATATATACATACATACATATATATATACATATATATATATATATATATATATATA
>NC_068993.1:40067945-40070019 GCF_001194135.2 Octopus bimaculoides | reverse complement strand
ATATATATATATAATCTGATCTGGTAGCCTGTATCAAGGATTCTCTATTTTACTTGGTTATACCATCGTAAAGTCTCGGTCAACATGTGTTTCTGTCTGACGAGCTTTGCCTATTAAAACATGGTTATGTCTATGAGCTATTTTGAAACAGGTTATTCATTTGCTTTAGGCACAAAAAAAAAAAAAAAATCCCAGTAAAACAAAACGAAAAATCCCAATAAAACAAAAACTGTTAAAAAGTATATAGTACAGACATATATTCAACGTTCAGTTTAACTATATTATTGGAATTAAATGTTGTCAACACATATTTTTCTTTTTTTTGCACAGACTATGGAGCAATTAAAAGCTACCTTATAATTATTTAAACATATTAATCGATGACTGATATTTTCAACATCGGCATAAAGGCAATAAATTTGAGCGATCAAATTTCAGGCAAAAGTAAAACTAAAGTGTGAACGATAGTAGTCGTTCGCAGAATTCCAAAAAAAGATTCCAAACTGACTGTGTTGATATACAAGTGCTAAAGTGGGAAAGAAAATATTGACAGAAGGTCTCTGGTATGGTGTTAGATACACAGTGTATTGTGAAAGTAAAGAAAGTGTAGTATTAAATACATAATGAGGTGTCAGTGAAGTATACATGTGTTCGATGTCTAAGAGGTTCTCATGTTTTACTCAATTCCTTTAAAAAGCTGCTTTCCATATACGCAAACACGCGTACTCGCACACATATACAAGGAGAGAGAGAGAGAAAGAGAGAGAGAGAAAGAGAGAGAGAGAAAGAGAGAGAAAGAGAGAGAGAGGGAGAGAGAGAGAGAGAGAGAGAGAGAGAGAGAGAGAGAGAGAGAGAGAGAGAGAGAGAGAGAGAGAGAGAGAGAGAGAGGAAGAGAGACAAAGATAAGTATATATATAGAGAGAATGTACTGTTCCGCGATGGTAAGATCAACAAAATCAGTACTCTATCTGTTGGGAGATAAATATTATTAATAGAGACAATACATGTTTTTCTGTGCTGCTAATAGTTTCATATGTTGAGAAATACCTCAGACAAACATATTCATCAGCTACAAACCACGTATCATGACGAATTTAAAAACTGAATCAGAGAAGAAACGCGAACACTTGAGAAGAGAACATATAAAAAACGTGGAAGGTTAAAAAACGGAAAGCGATAATTGGAAAACAAAAAAGAAAAGAAAAGATATTAAAAAGTATAAGAGATATTTCCCTTAGACCTTAAATAATCAGACTGGAAAGATATCAACAAGTTAATCAGGTATAGGCGAAATTTTCTAATTTTGCAAAAGATATTTCAACATATATTTGCAACCACTGAAAATTTCATACCTAGAGTTCAGTAGTGAGTTAGTGATCTTAGATCTGAAATGTATCAGAGATCTTTCAGTTAAAGATGGTTTACATTAATTTGATCCATTAACATAAGGTGTAGATTTTTTCAATTATTTTCCACTTAATCACATGTGGTGTTGCGTTCGATTTCAAACTCCATATGGGGCTAACAAACATAGCTTTGTTTTAATCCTTATGTCGGAAGGAGGCTATCTGATTGGCGTAGCGATTTTTCAATTCTCCTTCTCATAATCCAATATAGGTCCTCTTATCTGTTGTTTTATCATATACCGTTGCAGTAACTTCTGCCTCATATATAAGAGATTTAATCATACATCGTTGGTCAAGTTGACAGGATCTTGGTCCTGGCAGTTACAACTGGTTGTAGGCTCTTGGTATTGATCTCGTGCGATGATACTCTTCATATTGGGGCAGGAACTATATGATAATTTCACAGAACGCCTATTAAATATTTTCCGGTACCTGCCAGTCACTGGAAACTGTTTGTCTAGGAGAGACGGGAATTTCTTTTACCTATACTGCTTACTCTTTTACACGTTTCAGTCAGTTGACTGTGGCCATGCTAGAGCGTCGCCTTTAGTCGAAGAAATCGACGTCAGAACTTATTCTTTGTAAGCCTAGTACTTATTCTATCGGTTTCTTTTGCCGAACTGCTAAGTTTCGGAAACATAAACACATCAACATCGATTGTCAAACGA
>NC_068993.1:40066127-40067576 GCF_001194135.2 Octopus bimaculoides | reverse complement strand
TATATATATATACATACACACAAGCAGGCTTCTTTCAGTTTCCGTCTACCAAATCCACTCACAAGGCTCAGGTTGGCCGGAAGCTATAGCAGAAGACAGTTGCCCAAGGTGCCACGCAGTGGGGCTGAATTTGGAACCATATGGTTAGGAAGTAAGCTCCTTGCCATACAACCACGAGCCTACATCCAGTTGTAACTACCAGGACCAGGATCCTGTCAACTTGACCAACGATGTTGGTGTATTTTTAGGTCTATTATTATTACTCTGATTAATATTAGAGGAATTATGTATAAATTTATCTTTGAAGCCACTATTGGCTAGGGCATTATTATAGTAGGGGGCTGCTTTCTCTAAAATTTCTTCAGAGGAATAGAGGTTAAACATACTGTTACTAATATTAGCTATCGGGTTTTTGAAAATGACAGTAGGGTAACAAAACTTTATGTATATAGGCGTGTTTCACATTAGGCATATGGAAAAGATTATTCGAGAAGGGGTTCAGATCGAGAGAAACATCTAAGAAATCAACTATAGACAGATTAGTAGCTACTGTAAGTTTAAGGCCTTCTTGACTGAAGCTAGATAGATAGATAAATAGACAGAGGGAATGCTGTAAAGTTCCACCCAGGTAGAAGCCCAACCTTCTCGGTTCTTTGACATGGCTTATAAAGACTGAAGGATCACTGCAATAAGTGTATGGATCTGAGAGGAGAATATGTTGAATAAAATCTTAATTAACTGATCTTCCTGCATTTTCTTTTACCCTACCTTCTGTGTGTATATATATATATATATATATATATATATATATATAAATGCAAATACCGAGAAATCTTACGTGACAGGTGTTATTCCAACGAGATACATCTTGTAATCTTGTAATCACCCACAGTGACACATCTATACCGACGGATATACCTAATCTAGATGTTCAGTATTCCACCTGTGAGGGCTCGATGCTAGATGGTCGAAAAATTCTAGTGATCAATAAACTTTCTCGTACAATTCTATATTTAAGAGATGAGGAATTATGTACATTATTTACATTATTTACATTTGACAGATATTTTTCCTCATCTTGTTTGTTTTTACCACAACGTTTCGGCTAATATACCCTCCAGCCCGTGTGGATATAGCGTAGTGGTTAAGAGCGCGGGTTACTAACCCCAAGATTCGGAGTTCGATTCCAGACAGTGACCTGAGTAATAATAATAATAATAATAATAATAATAGTAATAATAGTAACATTGAAAAATACCTTAGGAATAAGAACTCAGGTTCGAAATTTCCCCAAGACACTTGATGAAGGCTGGAAGGTATATCAGCCGAAAAGTTGTGTTAACAACAAACAAGATGAGGACAAATATCCGTCAAATGTAAATGATGTAAATAAACTTCCTTGTATCTTCCGTCTTTCGTCTCTCTCATATATATATATATATATATATA
>NC_068993.1:40061920-40062607 GCF_001194135.2 Octopus bimaculoides | reverse complement strand
ACACACACACACACACACACACACACACACACACACACACAAGCTCTCCCGTCGTTAGACAACGTAAGAGGACTCGGTAAGAAATTGGCAAACAACCGCACGGATGATATTTGTTTATAGTGATCAAACGTTTGAGGAAAACATATCCTCACTCCGTCCATCAAATCGATGCTACCTGTTTAGGTGCACCGTATGCCACATGTCAGATGACGTAATGATCGCACAGCAACGTGAAACGAAATGCTTTGCTCGAGAACAAAACACAACGCCCGGTGTGGGAATCGGGCCCATGATCTCGCAATTGTGAGTGTAACCCACTAACCACAAAGCCATGCGACTTCAACATACATATTTACAAAAATACATACATACATATATATATATTTATTTATACACATAAAGGACTATTTTAACGAAGTAGCGTCTTGTCTCCACCTTCGAAATGCGAAGTAGATAAAACAAGGGACAACTGATAAAGGGGTTGTTCTTTATGTTGCTTGTCCCGTTTCTCTATTTGTTTCTTTCGTTGTTCAAAAAAAGTTCGTTTTCCATGTTTTTGTTTCTTTTATGTTCTCGTTTTTCATTTTCTTCACTTTTTTTGACGTCCTGTATCCATATATGCATGTGTATATACACATATATGTAGATATGTACATGTATGTATTTATATATGCATATATATTATAT
>NC_068993.1:40061224-40061860 GCF_001194135.2 Octopus bimaculoides | reverse complement strand
TATATATAAATGACAAAATATATAAACAAACTGCGTGATGTATACTGAATGTAAAAACGAACAGGGGACACACAAAAGGTCCATAACTCTTCACCAGCTATCGACCAATTGGTACCGTTCAGTTTCGCACCTTTAGCGGTAAGGCTGAGTGCTTCCCAAAATTTTTCTTACGGAGAATTAGGGACAATAGCAAACAAAATAAAACAAAGCAAGTAAAACGTTACAGAGTGTGATTTAGGATGGTGGACGAGGACAAACAGTCGAACAAAATACGGCCTTGGGGTCAAGGAGACAAGAATAGTGGGTAACGCTTAGAAAATGTCTTGAAGGATAGAGAAAGAATAGACAGAGAATTTGTGACTGGTCAGCTAAGAGACAAGTCTAATAAAGGAACTGGCTGCTGGTCACGTGACAGCAGCAGGCAGAGGAGAAGGAGAGCAGGGAGAGGGAGCGACAAAGGAAAGAAGGGTTGAAGTGGATGAAGGGGAAGGAGAAAGGCTAGGAATACAAGAGGGACAGAGAAAAGGAGTAAATAGAAAGGCTAGAATAGAAGTGAGAGGGTGAGAGAAAGAAAAAGGGAAAGAATGGAGGCAAGAGAGAGAGAGAGAGAGAGAGAGAGAGAGAGAGAGAGAGAGA
>NC_068993.1:40057737-40061214 GCF_001194135.2 Octopus bimaculoides | reverse complement strand
GAGAGAGAGAGAGAGAAAGAGAGAGAGAAAGAGAAAGAGAGAGAGAGAGTCACACGGGTATATAAAAAACTTACTTAAACTTCTTTGTTAAGTTTTTTTTTATATATCTGTGTTAACAGGCATTAACAAGCTAAGAGTTGCACAGCAAAGGAGAAAAAAGGGCTGCAAATATACCGCTTGCACTGATTCGTATTCCTCATACTTGCAACATCTGTGAGCTCCTGCCAGTCAAGGTGGTATACTTGCAGCCACTTTCCTCCTTTGTCCTGCACTTCTAAGCTTGTTAATGCTGGTTGCAACAAATTTTCTGATCCAGTTTGACACGACGCTCTCCACTTTGTTCGCTCCAAGTGCGTTTGCTCAAAGGTGTTGTGAGCTATATTGACTGCTGAGAGGTTATTCTTCAGCTTGTCCTTATATCTGAACCATGGTCGATCAACATTCATGTGTCCACTTTCAAGCTGGCTGTACATGACAACTTTGGGTATTCTTTTGTCACTAATTCTGATGACACGTCCAGCTCAGCACAATTGTGACTGCATAAGGAAGCTTTCGATCCCACCAATCTTACAAGGTCGGCATTTGAAATTCTATATTTTAGTGAATAACCGCAGATTGTCCTGAGACAGCCTTTGTGGAAGATGTTTAGTTGATTAATGTGCCGTCTATAGGGTGTCCACAATTCTGAACCATACAAGAGAGTAGTAAGAATGGCAGCTTTATAGACCTGTACTTTGGTGTCAAGTCTGATGCCCCTTTCATTCCAGAGGCGATAATAGAGTTTTCTAAATGCGTTTGTTGCCTTTGCAAGACGGTTAACGATTTTATTATCAAGGGAAAGCTCGAGTTCATTTTACTACCAAGACGTGTTAATGACTTGTCACACTTTAGGTTTTTCACATCAACCTGTATAGGAGTGTCAGGGAAATTGTGAACCGGTGAGCTCTGCTTGACACCTTGAATTTGATTAGGAGGAGGGCAAGTTTGGTGGATCACTTCCATCTTCTCTATGTAGATAGTTTAGCCAAGAGATGTCGCTACTAGTGCAGCATCAACTGCAGAAAGCAGATCAGGAATAATACTGGTGCGTCGAAGTGTTTTCGCTTTGAAACGCTGATGATCGTATAGTCCACCACTTGTTCGAAACTGGAATTTGATACCACTTTGTATGTCATCAAAAATAAACCTCAGCATCATTGGAAAGTAGAGAGCAAACAAAACAGGGGACATAACACAACCTTGTTTTGTGTCGTTTGTAACATCGAAGGGCGCCGAAGATTCCCCGCTGGACATGACAACAGCCTTCATTCCTTAATGAAAGATGATAACATTCAACATCTTGTCAGGTATACCAAGCTTTTTTAGAACTATCCAAAGTGCTTGACTGTTAATAGTGTCGAAGGCCTTAGTAAGGTCAACGAACACCATGAAGAACTCTTTTTTTTTGTGTGAGAAAAATCAAGAGTTGTTCAAGAGTGTATACATATATACATAAATATAAACTCAGATACATATACGTTTATGTGGATCTCTCTCTCTCTCTATATATATATAGAGATAGATATAGAGAGAGAAGGAGTAGAACATAATTATAAATACATATGGCTAGATGCGCATACGCATACGCACGCACACATACACGCATGCATAAACATTCCTGAAAGCAAACACTCAAAATGCTCCATACAAATATACATAATACACATATATGTCTACACACACGTGCGCGCGCACGCGCAAGCACACACACACACACACACACACACACACAGACGCACAAACAGTGAGAGAGACTATCACATCTGGCGGCTGATTCCAGCTGACAGCCAATCTGAATCGTTGCTATTGTTTTTAACAGAATAACATGACAGCCATGGTTTATAGCTTATCATGGAATTATATTCAATAGATAAGAGAGAGAATTGATAGAGGCGAAGGAAATTAGAGTTGCGGGTACACGTGTAGACAGCTTCCTTACATATCTTTAGAAATGTTCACACACAAATATATATACACACTCCGATTCATATATATATATATATATATATATATATATATATATATATATATATATATATATATATATATATATATGGGGGAGCACCTCTGTGTGTACATGTTTATATGCATCTGCGTGAGCAAATACATACAGTTTCACACCCACACATACGCATATATATATATATATATATACATATAAATATATGTACACACATACACACACACACATATATAAAATATATAAAAATATCTGTGAACGTGTATAGTTATGTATGTGTGTGTGTATGTATGTGTGTATTTATGTATGTATGTATGTATGTATGTATGTATGTATGTATGTATGTATATATGTATAAGCTAGAAATAAAGTGACTACCGCATTTGATATCAAAAAGCAGAAGAAAAGTATATATATATGAACAAAACAGAAATAGTAACTAGATGAGTAAATGGAATAAAATTAAAATGAAATTTATTCTTTGTTTGATTTCTGATGAAAGTCGTTCTTCTTTTCAAGAAACACATTTTATTTTTCTTCTAATTGGGTTTGGGATACGTTACTGCATACATACGTGAATACACAAACGCACGCACACGTACACACACACACACACACACACACACACACACACACACACACACATATATACATACATGCGTAGTGCGTACGTACATGTGTATGTGTATGTGTGTGTGTGTATGTGTGTGTGATAAAGAAAATGTGGCACGGAAAGACGGCAAAGGAATTTACGGCGAAACAGTGAAAAACACAAACACAACGGAGCCAGAGAAACTGACTCCCTCATCAGTTGTTGACCATATATCATCACAGTTTCATCTCCTTTAGCATTTTAATATTGTTTAGTTCAACAATGAACAAATGTACAAAATGTACCATTGTTCAACAATGAATAAATATACCAAAATGTACAGGATGTATTCATGTTAATTAATTTAGTGTCAGATTCACAAAGTCCACCGCCATCTTCAATACATGGTCATCTTTCTTCAACAGTTAAAATCGAATATGTCCAAAAGGAAATGCCTCGAATTTTCACCCACGCTTCTTTTATTCTTGCTTTTAAACACGCAGTATCTGTGATTGAGGTTCTGTTGATGTCATTACGAAAATAGTCACCCAAAAGATATCCAATGATAGCTATTGGAATGAGATCAGAAATTCTGGATGGCCAAATTATTAGCAAATCCTTCCTGATTTTGGTACTGGAAGTCGATCATTAACAATTGACGTACAGCGAGACCATGATATTCGACTAAGATATTCGATAATTCGACTAAGGACGAATTAAATTAAGCTGGCGTTGTGGAAATAAGGCCTTACGGCAGGAATACAAGATGTCACAGGCACAGGAGGGAATAACGATGTTGCACGCACAACGGCGTCTTTGTCCCATTCTGTATTATTTATACATTTATATATAGTGGCGTACGTACAACTTGTCTCTTATATATATA
>NC_068993.1:40056570-40057192 GCF_001194135.2 Octopus bimaculoides | reverse complement strand
CACACACACACACACACACACACATTCTCTTTCTGAATACTAATGGGTAGAATTTGTCTTTGAGGAACGTTTGTTATAAAAGAGAGATTATGGGAGCTGTTCAAAGAAGCAAAGGAAGAGGCAGGAAAGTGAGAAAGAGAGAGAGAGAGAGAGAGAGAGAGAGAGAGAGAGAGAGAAAGAGATGGAGAAAAGGTAAGGAAGAAAGACATAAGCTGATATCTAGGTCGGGAGATAAGCAAGTATATTGTTATTACAGGTAAATAGATAAGCTGTCTGGGATTGACATAGTGCGTGTGCGCGTGTATGCATATATCTACAAAAAAACTCTCTCGCGTACATATGCATGTTTGTTCGAATGTATATATGTGGATACACACATGCATACTGACATAGGGTAAATGTGTTTGAAAGTTGTGGTTTCTTTGGTATGCTTCTTCCCAAACAACCCTTATTTTAGTGCTGTTGACACCGCCAAATTGAATGGTACTGCACAGGTGTCGAAACCATAATGATATCCGTGGGGAAGCTGATGATGGAGGTATGTTGGATTGTGTTCGTATGACTGTTTTTGTACATGTTGAATAATATTATAACACATCCTTTTGATATATATATATATATA
>NC_068993.1:40053924-40054697 GCF_001194135.2 Octopus bimaculoides | reverse complement strand
ATAGATAGATAGATAGATAGATAGATAGATAGATAGATAGATATAATCTTGCTGAAGCAGAGTTTTGGTCATTCTTTTCGGTGTCATGTGTGGGATCACCATATTGAAACGTAATATTAAGTTCCGGTTTAAATGCTTGTCTGTGCATATGTGTTATCTGCTATGAAAGAAATATCTCCATGTTTTCCAATCTATATACATATTATTTGGGTTCTAATTTATCCTGCTTAATTCAATTTCACTTTATGAACAAACACTTTCAGTGCAAAGTGGCTGTTCTTGATAAATTGTGGTGACACCGAGAAACACATCTATCTATCTATCTATCTATCTATCTATCTATCTATCTATCTATCTATCTATCTATCTATCTATCTATCTTTCTATCTATCTATCTAGATAGGTAGATAGATTGATAGATAGATCGATAGATAGATAGATAAATAGATAGACAGACAGACAGACAGACAGATAGATAGATAGATAGATAGATACATACATACATACATACATACATACATACATACATACATACATACATACATACATACATTGATTGATGTATAGGCATAAGCATATACGAATGTATGAATGTAAGTTTAAATACAATGTATATTCGTGTACGGGTATTTAGTTACTGAACCTCAGTTATCTACACACATTTATACATATATACACATATCTACATAAACACATACATATACATACATACATTATATGTGTGTGTATGTGTGTGTGTGTGTGTGTTTATATATAAAGCATAATATATCCTT
>NC_068993.1:40051392-40052967 GCF_001194135.2 Octopus bimaculoides | reverse complement strand
ATATCTACATAAACACATACATATACATACATACATTATATGTGTGTGTATGAGTGTGTATGTGTGTGTGTGTGTGTGTTTATATATAAAGCATAATATATCCTTACCCATGCTTACATCTACAGACAAAGATAGGCAGATTAACAATAAAGATATGTATGTTCTAAAGCTAACAACAGTGAAATAACAGACGCTATTGTTGTTATTTCAGTTGGCGTTACTGCTGTTTACCATAATAGCGATCCTTGTGAAATACCGTCATAGTTGACACATCTCGTCTACCACCACCACCACCACCATCACCGCCGCCGCCGCCGCACCACACTACCAATCACAGCCACCACCACCGCCACTGCATCGCACTCACTTATCGCCCATCGCCTCTCCTCAGCTGATGCCACCGTAATCTTCACCTCCCTCAAGACCACCTCCACCACCAGCAGCAGTACCACCACCACCACCACTACTCTCACCACCATCAACACCACCACCACCGCCATTACTAGCTTCACCGTCGGCGCTGCTATCGGCACCACCCTGTCACACCTCAGCGCCCAGCAATTCTCTTTGATAACAAACGTCGGAATACAATAATATAACCTTCACTGTATACATCAACTTCAAGAAAAACAACAACAACTACAACAACAGCAACAACAGCAATAATAATAACGATAATAATAATAATAATAATAATAATAATAATAATAATAATAATAATAATAAAAATAATAATAATAATAATAACAATAAAACTACTAATACAATAGCTTCTCTTATTCTCCTTGTCTCTGTCAGTCTGTTTGTCTCCCTCAATTCTTTTCCATTTTTTATTCCCATCGTCCATGTCAGTGAATAATGTCAACACGTTATGCACTGTTTCAGCAAGTACTCAACACCCTAATGTTAACAAAAAAAGATAATAATAGTAATAATAATAATAATAATAATAATAATAATAATAATAATAATAATAATAGTAATAATGGAAAATGAAGGAAAAGAAAGCAAAATAAAAAAAATAAAGGAAGGACAAGAAGTCGAAGAAGAAAGAAGAGGGACAAAAAGCAAAAAAAAAAAAGGAAAAGCAGAAAAGGGCAGACGATGATGATGATGATGATGATGATGATGATGATGATGATGATAATGATGATGATGATGATGATGATGATGATGTCAACGACGACGACCACGATGACGACATCGATGACAGCGATGACGACGACAAAGGTGATGACGATGATGATGATGAATATGACGATGATGAATACGGTGATGATGATGATGACAACCACAACGACCATGGTGCTCATGATGATGCTGATGATGTTCATGAAAGAGGAGAAAGACAAGTAAAAACAATATACTGAAGCAACAGAAGAAGCACAAGGCAACCCCCTCCATATGCCCCCTAACCCCCCCATGAAAAAATACCCCGATATTTTATCTTTTGTATTTCCCCATTCACCCCCATCACACCTCATTGTCTTCTATCCGAAGATATTCTTATTTTGCTACTTTTTGTTGTCCTTAAATACACACACACACACGCGCGCATATATATATATATATATA
>NC_068993.1:40050060-40050979 GCF_001194135.2 Octopus bimaculoides | reverse complement strand
CCAGGCAAACCTAATTCTTCTGTTATTGTTTCTCTTACCACCAGACCCACACCCTTTCACCCACTACCCACCACATCAACTCACTCTCATTCCCACTTACTCTACTCTACCCCTGCCACTCCCGCCCGCCTCTCTCATAGCCGCCGTTGAAAACGTTTAAATTAACTCACAGATTAATAGTGTTCTCATCTTATCTTGGTGTGTCTGCTTTGTTGGTCGCTTTTTAAATTAGATAGCAGTAGATAAGTGATAAGCTCCAGTTAATGACATCTGGGAGGCTTGTTGTTGTTGTTGTTGTTGTTATTGTTTTGGGGATAGAACGATGAGGGTTGGTAAAGCTTTATTGTCTTGGCTGGAATTTCTCTATTCACTAAATTTAGAAAGAAAAGAAAGTACAATAACAACAACTGCAACAGTCCGATAAATTTGTTTGCCTCAAGGGTCAAATATGTATTTATTACAAGAACATGTTACAGAAAGTTCTCAAGATATGTGGTGCTCTGTACACAGTTACATATACATACATGTACACATGCATACATACGTACGTACATACATACATGCATACATACATAGTTGTGTGGTAAGAAGCTTGCTTCTGAAGCACATGGTTCCGCGTTCAGTTCTGCTGTGTGACACCTTGTACAGGTGTCCTCTACTAGAGCATCGGGCTGATCAAAGCCTTGTGAGTGGTTTTGGTCGACGAACATTGAAAGACGCCCGTCATATATATATATAAAGTGTAGTATATTGCCACTTACGTGTGGCTGACCCCTAGGGGTGGATGTTATTGTTGCTTTTAGCCCCAGGAGGACATCTCCTCCAGCTGGCTTATCGAGACACTACTGTGTGTCGATAAGCCAAAACAACAGACGAAGACAGGTAGTGGAAACAACAACTGGATATATATATATATATA
>NC_068993.1:40048093-40048601 GCF_001194135.2 Octopus bimaculoides | reverse complement strand
ATATTGTAGTTTCAGCTCAGAGCTGCTGCCAATGAAATGCTTTTTAAAAACATTTCGATAGTTTTCAAATGCATTATTCTTTTTTCTGTCTCTCTCACTCTTTTACTTTTGTGAGGGATCGGTAAGTAGAAATATTTAATATGCAGCCTATAATCAGCGCATTAGTAAAGAATCATATTTTATCGCAGAATATAAACCACTTTCAATGCTTCCACTACAGATGACACTACTACAAGGATCTTAGTATAATATCCACGCAAATATTAAAAACGATATATTCAGAACAGTCACTACCCATGAATTTATTCAGAATAATTCCAGCCACTGCTGCAATAACCACAAAGGGTCACTTTTAGGTCACTTGACCATTGAGGAAAGCTCTACGAATGGTCTGTTACTGTCATACCATTCTTCTTCTTCTTCTTCTTCTTCTTCTTCTTCTTCTTCTTCTTCTTCTTCTTCTTCTTCTTCTTCTTCTTCTTCTTCTTCTTCTTCTTCTTCTTCTTCT
>NC_068993.1:40042907-40047477 GCF_001194135.2 Octopus bimaculoides | reverse complement strand
TATATATATATATATATATATATATATATCTTTTATCTTTTATTTGTTTCAGTTTAGGCCGAGGCCATGCTGGGGTATCACTTTGAGATTTAGTCAAGCAAATCGCCCCCAGCGCTTATTTTCATGACGGGCACTGATGCTATCGTTCTACTTTACCAACCTGCTATGTTACAGGGACGTGTAATAGTCGCGTTGACCATAACGGAGAATGATGAGTACAGAATCCGCATCAAATTATGCCAAAAGCTTGGCGATACCTGCTCAGAGGCCTACACAAAGTTTTCAATAAGTTTTCCTCGTTCTCGACACTATCAAGGAGAACTTGTGCAACTGAAACTCGAGTGTCTTTTTACTCACCTGAAACAGTTTTGGTACAAAATTGGCAGACACGCGTCTCAGACCCAAACTTTCAGTGATAATGGACTGAACTGAACCGTAGCTAATCTGCACATTCTCTGTTAACTCACGGATGTTGATTCGACGATTTTCCCTCACAGCTGTACGCGCATCTGCGATGTTTTTCTCAGTTCTGCTGGTTGCGGGGTCTCCCAGAGCGTTCGTCAATATCGTCATTTTTTCAGCCTTCTTGGAAACGTCTGAACCACTTGTGTGCGGCTTATACACTCCACTCCATACACTTTATGCAACTTTGCGTTGGCCTCGAAGCAGGTATCGCCATGACAACTTTGTCGTGGTCAATGCGACGATCACCCACTCCCACTACATACCTACCTTCCAAGCACTGCTGTAAACAGCAGAAGTGACTTATGGCATTAAAACTTAGTGCACATCTACAGCAGAGATCAAGGTCAATCTGTGCCAAACGGCTTTACTCTATGTGCTTTAGCTTCGTTACTATGGCAACGGTCCGGATACTTATTGATCATACCTCATATATACACATATAAACAATCAGTTTACGCCTACCAAATCGACACACAATGGGCACCTGCCCAATTGAAACAGAACATACAATAGAATAAAGCTACAAATATGTGGTGACGGGTTAGGTTATGACATTTACGTATTTAAACGCGAGGGCTGACTTATTACGAGAATATAGATCATAAGGAAGAGGAAGTCAAGAAG
This sequence comes from Octopus bimaculoides, assembly GCF_001194135.2. Lineage (NCBI taxonomy): Eukaryota > Metazoa > Mollusca > Cephalopoda > Octopoda > Octopodidae > Octopus > Octopus bimaculoides. The sequence continues at coordinate 40,046,388 of NC_068993.1, read as the reverse complement.
TGCGCAGAGTTTTTTACTGTTGTTCCAAGAATAGATGCGCTGATGGTGCATTTGCCAGAAAACGAACGCAAGCTATCCAACAAAAAATCTGTCTCATTCTTTTTCAGATGATTGAACAGATCGCTATAATGTGGACAGCAACCGTCTGTTTTCAGCGAAATGAACCATCTTCGCATCTATACATGAAACAGCTGTTAGTGCCTATCTGCAGACTTTATTACTTTCTCCTTCCTTACGAACTATACTCTTGTAACAACTCTACACTGCTTTTTAAATATAAGCCATAATCTAACCGGATATCAATTATTTGCCTGGTGAATAACTGATATCGGGTGAAGCAAATACGCTAAGGAATATATCACTTTCTACTCTAGACACAAGGCCCGAAATTGGGGGTGGGGGACAATGGGTTAGACTGGTACTTAATTTATCAATCCCGAAAGGATACAAACGAAATACCGCTAAGTATTTCGTCCGGCGTGCTAACTTTACTGCCTGCTCGCCGCCTTCGCTAAGGAAATATATCGACACATTATATTTCGGATAAACTACGTAAAATATATGTGTGGGTGTGTAAGTGCATCATAAAGAGAGAGAAATGATGAGAGAGAGAGAGAGAGAGAGAGAGAGAGAGAGAGAGAGAGAGAGAGAGAGAAAGGATAAAAAGAAGAAAAAAGAGAGAGAGAGTGGGTGTGATAAAGTAGAAGCTGATTATAAATATAAATATGATATTGCTACAACACATGACGAGAAAGACAAACCATTTTATTGTTTTCTTAGCCACATGTGAGAAATCTACTCAACACAAATAATACAAACAACATTAACATTGCTGAGAAGTGGGATAATCATAATTATATATTAATACAAACGTAGTGAGCTGTCAAAGCCACTAGAACATCGGAGAAAATGTTCTACGCATTTTGCTTCGGCTTTACGTTTTGCGTTCAAATCTCAGTTGTAGACTTTGTCTTTCATCATTTCGAGATCAGTAGATTAAAGTAACGTTGAAGTAGTAGGATCGAATAATCTCTTCTCTCAAAATTGCTGGCGCTCTTCCTAAATTAGATACTATAAATATTATTATAAAGGCAGTGGGTTGACAAAATCATTAGTGTGTGTGGATAAAATACCTTGCGGTATTTGTTCTGGTTCTTTTATTTGTTTCCGTCATTTGACTGCAGCCATGCAGGAGCACCGCTTTCAAGAGATTCAAGACGAACAAATCGACTCCAGAACTTTTAAAGCCTAGTACTTATTTTATTGGTCTCTATGGCCGAATCGCTAGTTTACGGAAACGTAAGCACACCAACATTGGTTGTCAAGTGGTGATAAGAGGACAAACACAACCAAAAAGACATACAAACGCATGTGTGTATATATATATATATATATATATATATATATATATATATATATATATATATATATATATATATATATATATAGATATATATATATATATATTCGAAAAGTTTCTTTCAGTTTCGCCTACCAAATCCACTCCCACAGCTATGGTCAGCCCGAGGCTATAGTAGAAGACACTTTCCCATGGTGCCACGCAGTGAGACTGAACTCGCAAGCATATGGTTGGGAAGTAAGTTTACGTTCAAATTTCTAATCCTTACCGATCTTAACTTGGCGTTTCATCCATCAGAAGTTGATAAATAAAGTACCAGTCAAGTACTAGAGTACCATGTCGTCAGCTAACATTTTTGTTTAAATTTGCTGGTGTTGGGCTTTAGCTTGAAACCAATACTATATATTGATATAACTACACGGGTTAGTGTCTTCATAGACCGCTATAGAAGTGTATACCAAAAGGAGTCTTTAATTAAAATTAACCGGGAGAAAATCCGGATTTTTAAACCTAATATTTTTATTGTAGTAAGTTTGTATAAAAGAAAGATGAAAACTATTGCCATAAAGAAAAATTATGTTTAAATCTTCAGATTTCCCTTTCCAAAATGTCCTCCTTGATATTCATGGAAACTTGGACTTCTTGGCGTAGGACATATATCAAATTTCGGTGAAGAGTAGAAAATCTAACATGTCAGGTCCCTGTCCTGTTCTATTGCAGAGAAATACACCCCCACCCACCAAACGTTAAGCTTTCTATATTTTATAACAATTATCTATTCTACAGGGTGTCCACAAAGTCTGGGTACATGGAGCAAATAAAATCATGACATAAACAATTAAATATAAGAAATAATAATTTCTTAAAGTATGTGTTAAACCCCATGTACCCAGACTTTGTGGACACCCTGTATATTCTATGAACATATTTTTGAATTATTGTTTCGACAAAAGTCTACACCTGTTTTTTAGCGATCTTGCATTTTGACCAACGTTCTTAACTCAGTTTCAATTTTCATTTTTTAATTATAAATAAAATATAAACAATTTCAAATGATATATGGAATATAAATACGTTCAATTGATATACAAAATAAATACACCTTGAAATTATGTCAAATATAATACACATTTGAATAAAAAATAAAATATACATCTTCAAACTGTAAAATATATACACGTTCAAATCATGTATAGGATTATATACACCTTCAAAGTATATATAAATATATACACCTCCAAATTATAAAATATATACAGCTCCAAATGGTATATAAATATATACAGTTTTAAATTATATATAAAGCATATACAACTTCAGCTTACATAAAAATATATACTTCTTCAAGTGGTATAAAAATATATTCACCTCAAATTAATGTATAAAATATACATACCTTTAAATTATATATATATGTTAAATACACACCTTTTTTTCAGGTATGGAGCATTTTAGTTCTCTCGCTATCAGAATCACGAATAGTTGCTATCCTATGAAACAGGCGTACTATTCTTTATGATTTCTTTTAAATTCTTCCATTTGGTGGTAACCGTTTCTAGGTGCTAAAACCAAATCAAACATCAAATAAACCACTTTAATATTATCACTAAAATTACACTACAGTCTTAATGACGTGTATATATATATATATATATATATATATATTTCTATATATATATATGTTTGTATGTATTTATCAGCTTACTCAGTGATAGGTAATGCAGTAATACAACAAAAAGGAAACCAGAGAAATCTTGTCATTGAACCAATAACAACAACAGTAACAACAGCAACACCGACAGCAAAAACATCATTAAACCCCCAGTAAACTCAACCGAAGGATCAATTTTACAAGTTACAATCAAGTAAATGAGGTTACGATATAGTCGACTCAGATATTTTGCCAAGTTCTTTAGAACTATTCCGGCAATAAGAAAGTGAGAATAACCGAATGGTTATATGAGTTTAATGCCAGTATTAGCATAGAGTAGTGAATGCTGAGAGATCAAAGTGTTTTTCTACTCTTAGCCTACGAAAAAAGAGGAGTATTAAATGATTGTTCATATTGGAGTTAACACTTTTAATGTTCTTCATACGAATATACGGAAAAGAATAAAATCT
>NC_068993.1:40037479-40042332 GCF_001194135.2 Octopus bimaculoides | reverse complement strand
ATATATATATATATATATACGTACATACAGATATACATACATATATGCATTATACACACACACGTGCACCATTGCATCCGTGTGAATTTGTCAGTGTGAGTGAGTTGAATAACCGAGATACGAAAATGACGTCCGATTAAACTATACAAAATTTCTCAGTAGATATAAAGAGCAAAATGATAGCATTGATAAATTTCGTGTACATAAAATTTAAATTGACAAGCTTTACAATTTTATGTGAACATACACGAATGTACTTGCGTATAAAAGGCAAGATTATACTGAACTGAATATATATGAATAATGTGCATACGTACATTTACATATAAATACACAGTCATGCATTGGTTTATATGCATGTATGTATTACATTACATTACATTACATGTTTTTATATGCGGTCGCTAACATTCTATGTATCTCTCTGCATACACGCATACACAAAACACATAGATATACCTTTTCTGGCTAGTTGCACTGGTTATCAATATTGAACAAGGCAGATATGTTGCATAATTTATTCGAATGCTTTTCGACCTGCTTCCATTTATGTTTTTGTGCATTTACATACACACTTTTAAATACATGGAGTTTACATTAAATACACACATACACATCCGTATACACCACAGACGCTAACACATATATGCGTGTTTGTGTATATGTACGCGTATGCATCATATGTATATGTATATATATATATATATACAACACATATATCAGTTTGTTGTAAATATAGGTGTTTTGTCCCATTGGAAATCAATCCACAATTTCCATAACACACAGCCGTAGATTGAAAGCGTCGGAGGAAAGTGTTTTATAGAGAAAGCTAAATAGAATATGTGTGATTTGACTTTTAGATGGCGGGTGTCAAGTTACAGAGTAATAAAGAAAATAAATGTTAAAACGAGAAATTTAGAGAAAAAGACAGTGTGGGAGATGAACAGAACACAACCCCCACATAATACAATCAAACAAATAAGCAGTTATACATTGAACTTTATATAGACATGATCAGATTGTTCATCTCCCCTCACATGAAGCGGTGACACTTGTGTTGATTATACAGAGTGGAAATGTAATAACTTCACAACAGTAGCTTACCAGAAAACTTCGAATACTTTATGTTAGTTCCATGTTTGTACACTACTTCAAATATATTCCTCTACTTCAATGATATTGAGGTCTACTTTATTTGTTGTTGCTCACACAGTTAATCGTTACACACACACACACACACAGACATACGCACTATATATATATACATACATACATACACGCGCACACACACGCACGCGCACACACACACACACACACACACACACACACACACACACACACATGTATATATAAAAATTCCTGCGCACGCCAACGTATCCATATAAGCATATTTGTGTGTATTGTATAAGTGACAGAAGGATATTGCAAGTAAGTCACTCTGCAGAAAACCGGTATTCTATATTCTTCATGAGTACCTCAAAAATTTCTTGAGATCTCAGAAGACATGTCACCAAACCTCAGTTGACCATTGCTACGAAATAATTTGCATGTAACGGCTTTTGAACAACAAGGGCAGCAACAAAGTTGTTGAAAAAGGAAGTGATAATGATAACCATAATTCTAATTTTGGCACATAGCTCACAATTTTGAGGGTTTCGGTAAGTCCATTACAACGACACTAGTATTCAACTGGTACTTTCTTTATCGACCCCGAAAAACTCGGCGCGTAAAGCCTGATGAAATGCCGCTAAGTATTTTGTCCGGCGCGCTAACGATTCAGCCGGCTCGCCGTCCTGATGATGATGTTGATGATGATGATGATGATGATGTTGTTAATTTTTTTTATTATACTTAAACCTACAAAAACAGTTGCATTGTGCTCTGGTAAATATATTTACTTCCCATCTGTGTTTTACACTAAACATTTTGATCATGGAGGAACTGTGAGTGTAACAACCGAGATACGATCGATCATTTACAGAAATAACATCTAAAATTCAATACATTTCTTTTTATCGAGTATCTGGTTTTGTAATACACGTAACAGATAATCTAACAACAACAACAAGGACATCATTGAAAACAGGCGAACGTATAAAAATGAAATATTTCACAATGAAAGTAACAGTATGTTGTGACAACTTGTACATAAAAGAACCAGCATTAGATGAAGAACGATAGAATGATAGACCATGTTTTGAGATAAGGACTCTATTCGCCAACTGAATGAAGCGAAGGATTCTTCTTCATAAACAAATTGCTTGGAATACTTAAATGAGTTTCACGTTGACAAATTACCATTTTTTTCCCATTCTGACTTGATGGATCGTAAATAATTTATTATATAAGCTAATTATTAATATTATATAAGTTAATTTTGTTGCTGTTTTATTTATATTTGTAAAATAACTGTAATAATCTAGTGTTTAAAAAGACTGACACAGAAATGTAGTGTTGCCAAACAAAGTGAGATGTGTCAAACATTATCTTCAACTCTAAGTAAACATTGTACAGTTTTGATTATGAGTGAATGGAAGACGTTAGGATCGTAAAAGAAAGATCACAGTGTTGAAAGGTCTCTTATATATATGTATGTGTGTGTGTATGCATGTACGTAAAGGTAAGACCCAAGGATCGAGGTATGGAAGTTTGTGAGATTCAAGCAATCCGTAGAAGATATTAAGAACAACTTTCAGGGGACTCTAGTGGCTTATTAGCGCAGTACGTTGTGAATTTTCCCGTATCGAAGTACGATAAGCCTCAGGCCGACCAAAGCCTCGTGAGTGGATTTGGTAGACAGAAACTGAAAATGCCCGTCGTATATATATATATATATATGTGTGTGTGTGTGTGTGTGTGTGTCTTTGTGTCGGTGTGTTTTCGTCCCCGTAACTTGGCGGTTTGGCAAAAGATCACCAATAGAATAAGTACTAGGCATAAAAAAAGTAAGTACTGAGGTCGATTCATTCGACTAAAAACAAAAAAGTAAAACAAAAGAAAAGAAAAAGAAGAAAATTCTTCGAAGTGGTGCCCCACCATGGCCGTAGTCCAATGACTGAAACAACTAAAACAAAAAAGATTAAAAAAAAGAAAGGAAATAAAAGAAATAAAGAAAAAGACACGGTTGGTGTCTGTTAAACCACTTTGGTAAAGATTAAGGACAGCGTTAATGAAAGATATTAACCGCTTACTAATGATCGCTCTCTTCGCTTAAATCTCAGTGAGCCAGCTTGATGCGTTCGTCTCAGGTAGGTTTAAAACTAAGCTATTGAAATCTATACTCTATTTAGATTACAATGCTAACGTTTAAAATAAATACACCAAGTATCTAAATGTATCAAGTATTTGATTTTAAATTTTATTTTACATTGCCTACTTGAATATAACAATTATGTGAAGAGAGTTCGGCACTGTATTTTTACTTTACTTTTTTTTTTTTTTTTAGCATTATTGTATAGCATTAAGAATGTTTATCTTTCAGCCCATTAACTAACAGAGAAAGAACGTGGGATGTTATAGTTCCAAGTTCCATCACATTGTAATACCATCCTAATTCTAAAAATGTACATAGTTCCGAGTAAGAAAAAGTTTGTATTAAGTCTTCCGCTGAACAAGCGAATCTATAGTGATTTCATTTAAAAAATTTTTTACTGTTTTTTCTTTCTGTCAGCAGTCAGTTCTCATATTTGACCTAGTGAAGCTCGAACAAAATAAAGTGAAAAGAGTCAAAGCAGGGGAAGCAACAAAGAAGCTAAAATAAAAATAAATGTGAAATAAAATAAAAATGGCAGATAAAGATGATAAGGTTTCAAATTTCAAGTCGGCTCTTAACGAAATCATTCGCTGACATTTTTATGTGTATCTTTTGTTTGTAGTTGTCATAATAATTGTTGAAAATAAATACGTTTCATAAAGTAGCATACACCAAGGGAATCGTGCGTAACATAATGTTGAACGCCATTTTGACGCTATTATGTTGACTTCTAACTGTAGCAGGAAATGCGAAGGGAACTAATATAGGAGTGATGAATAAAAATCAACATGTCTGAATTGTGAGAAACGGCAAATTAAAAAAAGAAACAAAAACAAAAAAGAAAACCACGAAAACACAATGGTCGAATTAAAAATTTCACGATCAAATTTTTAATGATCACTTTGAAACAAGGTGGACGATTCAGCGACAAGAAGAATGAACAGCGAAGAATTTCTGACGTTATGTCTGTATTAATAACTTAAGACATTGAATTATCTATCTATCTATCTATCTATCTATCTATCTATCTATCTATCTATCTATCTATCCATATGTCTATCTATCTGTCTGTCTGTCTGTCTGTGTATCTATCTATCTATCTATCCATCTATCTATCTACATTTAAGTGTCTGTATGTATACATAACTCATCACATGATTTCTTTTCCCTCGTTCTCTTTCCTTGTAATGAAAGACAAACGTCCGAAACGTTGTCTTCCTTTTAAGCGTTAATAAAGTGTTTGTTAGCACTTGCACTTCTTGTGTTGGTTTTTATTTCTCTTTAATTCATTGATTTTACAAGACATGTGTGTGTATGCATATATGTATGTCCACACACATACATATAGTAAAAATAATAATAATAATCCATGGATGGAATTCATATTTCATATGCACCACTACGCGCGTTTCTACAAATCACATATTTCTTAGTTTCCGTCTACCAAGTCAACCCACAAGACTTTGGTCGGCCCCAAACTATAGCAGAAGACACTTGGCCAAAGTGGTACGCAGTGGGACTGAGCTCGGAACCAAGTGGTTGGTAAGCAAGCTACTTACCACACAGCCACTCCTACGCCTTATACATATATATATATATA
>NC_068993.1:40034173-40037143 GCF_001194135.2 Octopus bimaculoides | reverse complement strand
TATATATAGAGGTCTGGTTTTAAATCTTGCCCACGTCAACTTTGCCTTCCATACTTTCAGGGTCGTTAATTAAAGTATCAATCGATTAATCTCCCATCCACTCTCTCTTTCTCTCTCCCCGTTAACTATATTGTGTTTTTCTTTCTCTCTGAACATAAACACACATGCATACACACATACATAGCACAGCTAGTTATATATGTAGTAAATATATGTAGAATTAATTAATTTCAATGTGAATTAATAATCCAAAGGCACGAGTTATCAGTTAAAAGTGTTGCATCACGGAGAAGAGAAAGGAGAATGGTGAAGGGAGAGGGAGGAGTGAATCTAAGAATGTCGTTGAATAAATATATACAGAATTCGAAGGTGACAACTTGTGTATGTCAAGGCATCAAAGCGAGAGCAAAATACAAACAGTAACAAGAATAAGAAAAATAGTAAATATGAATTATTGAGCTGACTGATAAGACAGATGGAAGTGTGAAGAAACTGCATTTTGTAGGGGCTCTGGCGGCAAGTTACAACGTAACGATAGAAAAATCGTCTGGTTCTGGGTATTGGCTTAGGTTGGGTGTAGAATCAAGGTTGAAATTGATAGAGGGATGAAATTCAATGAAATAAAGAAAACAAGCTATCGAGAAAGATATTTGAGGAAGATATTTGGTGTAGCATCGTTAGGCGTGTTGTGGTGTAAGTATGGGAATAAAAAGTGCCAGGTGACATGAAGTCGGTGCTTAGATAAGAGCCAAGTAGACACGTCAAAGTCTGTTATGTCTAAAACAGAGTATTGAATGTGAATGTATGGGAAAATATAATACAAATATAAATATTATGCACAATGATATATTTATGTACGTTTGTATGTAATGTAATATAATATTCTACCATTTCAACATATACATACATATATATATATACATAGGTATGTGTATAGGGTAAGGGAGAGAGAGGGAGAGAGAGAAAACTGAGATACAACAGAGATGTATGTGTGTATGTACGTATATGCATATATATATGTGTATGTGTGTGTATACATACGTCTATATACATACATATATATATTATATATATACGTATATATATGTATATATATATATATATATATATATATATATATATATATATATATATATATATATATATATATATATATATATAGATAGATAGATAGATAGATAGATAGATAGATAGATATGTATATATGTCTGTGTACCTATCTATAGATAAGATATGTGTATGTAATTATATCTATCTATCTATCTATCTATCTATTTATCTATCTATCTATCTATCTATCTATCTATCTGTGTGTCTCAATATATATATATGTATGTATATATGTGTCTTTGTGTGTGCGTGCGCGCGCGAGTGTTTCTGCGTGTATATACAAGGAAGACGTCGACAATAACTTGGAAGTTTCGGCTTCGTCGTTGTCATCAGAGTGGTCGATGATGGCGTGCAAGCTCAAATTTCGAAGTCACTGTCAATGTTTCTCTTCTATAAATTATGAAAGTGGTACTCTTCTAAAAAGTGTAGTAATAGTATTGCATAATCATTCAGTTTAATGTTAAATTGACTTTATATATAACTTCGCATACAACATCAATGTATATATATGTTTACGTGTGTGCGTGTATCTGTGTGTGTGTGTTTTGTGTACGCGCGCGTTTGTGAAAGCGTGTGCATTTACTTTTATATGTATAATTAGTGAGCTGGCTGATGAGATAGATGGAATTGTGAAGGGACTTTGGCAGTATATAACATTATATATATACATATCTATATTATGTAAGCTACATCTCTTCTGATACTCAACACTATTATCTCTTCTTTCGTCAGTATCGAAAGTAGACCCAGTTTACCCCATTCATATCCCCTATTAGCTTAAATTAATGGTTTCTCCAGTTCTTGATTTTACATTTATAGTTTAAGTGTGTTGCATCCATGTTATTTTCCTTCTCCTATAGACTAATACATCTACGTTAAACTAATGACATCTTTTTTTCTTTGTAGGTTCCTACCTTTTTATTCCCAGTCATAACAGTGATTTGTAAAAATTTACCAGAAATAAAAATATATCCTTAAACTCAAAAAAATGCAGCATTTTTACCTTCATTTATGAACTCCCTGGAAATATTCTCGTGGTTTCAATTTATTGACATTTAACACAAGCAACATCACTAAATCTCTGCAGTTCGACATTAACATATATTATTGGTCTGTCATGCTATCGCTATTAATCAAAATACTCAATCTTTACAAAATCGATAGCCAATATATAAATGGTTGTAATACTAGATATTTTCCACTTATTTATTCATTTGGTTTCTTAAATCAATTGATGGTGCAAACCCATAGCCTCTGCATTAAGTTGTCTCCAGCAGTTTTGAAGGCAGAGGTAAGTGGATTGCATGGACTCCAGTGCAATCCACGTAAAAAGTCACAAGAAATGGCGCAGGGAAGTTTGTCCGACGCTCTAATGATTTTGACAATTCATCGCTCCAATAATGATGATATTGAGCTGGAAGAATCATTAGCGTGCCGGACAAAAATGCTTTGTGATATTTCTTCCGTCTCTTTATGTTCCACCGGGGTCACCTTTGCTTTTCATCCTTCGGAGTTGAAGAAATATGTACCACCTGAGCACAGGGATCAATGTAATCGACTAGCTCCGTCTCACCAAAGTTTCAAGCATTGTACCTATTGCAAAGAAGATTATTTCTAATATAGAATGTGCATGTGTCTATCTATGTGTAAATAGTTTTCTACATCGAAACTCCAGTCGTGAGACAAGCAATTTCAGTTTCAATAAAAAATATTCCATATACTCTACAATGCGTATTGATTGCTACACATTCATCCAGCGTAAACTAGCGTATACATATACATACATACATACATATATATATATATATGTATGTACGTATGTATGCATGTATGTATGTATCTATCTATCTATCTATCTAT
>NC_068993.1:40030560-40033723 GCF_001194135.2 Octopus bimaculoides | reverse complement strand
CGTCACAAATAGTCCCGTATGAAAAAAGTCCCGTGTGAAGGGATTACGGTTTAACCACCTAACTTAGAGGTATCAAATATAAAATATACAAGAATAAGGGCAGGGAATCGTCAATTAATAATAGAATTAATAATTAACAATTTTGCCAAGTAGTTCAGTATGAAAAAACCTATATATATGTGTTTGTGTGTGTACATATTTTGATATAGCTACATACATATATATATATATATGTATGTACGTATGTATGCATGTATGTATGTATCTATCTATCTATCTATCTATCTATCTATCTATCTATCTATCTATCTATCTATCTATCTGTCTATCTATCTATCAATCTATCTGTGTGTCTGTGTGTGTGTGTGTTCATATGTGGGTATATATGAATATATGGATATATGGCAGAAGATGTATGCAATGTGTGTGCTGTACATTTTTATTGTAAATATTTGCTAGCATTTCTGTTACATCAAGTGAACTGTCAAAGATTGGCGATTGATTATATTCAAGAAGGAAACGCAATCAAAATCTGTCTTTCTAAACCAGAAATAAAATCAAATAAACCACATTGCTATTTGATTGATGCGACACCATCTTAAAGAAATACATCACTAGAGGATTGCTTCAAAGAACTTTTCAAAGAATAATATAAAAATTCTTATGCTAAATCTATTATGACCAAAAGAATAGACATGATGTACAGACTATTATGTAAAATAGACAGTCTGCTAGCGACGGGGAAAAATACTAAACAAAATACAACTGCTAAATTTTGCGGTGTGCGTTTGAGACAAATTGTAGTAAAATTATGAAGAATAGTCTGAGAGCAAAAGGTCAGGTTAAAAGCACAATGAAAAGACAAGCTGATGTCAGAATAGCGTTTGTTGAAGGTGTTGTACAATTTGAACATCTTCACAGATTGTATGAGTTTTAGTAAAAGATTATTATGAGACAGAGGTTAAACAGACAAACTGTGTGGACGTTTCGTTTGTTGTGCAGATATTTGTTATGGTGAATTGCTTGTATGTACACTCACTCGAAAAAGTGTATATACATATGCACGTACAGATGAACACACACACACACACACACACACACACACACACACACACACACACGTGCACAAGTGTACACAAAGTCGCACATGAGCACATATGAACATAATGATTGTTGTAAAGATGTGTCGCACATACACGCGCATACAAGTGTACACAGCAGCTCACATAAGTATACGCTGAAGCGCATACTGTTATATACACGCTCGTGGATACAAGTGTGTACAGAGATACGCTCACGTTGCCGGGTATGCAGACGCATGTACATTCACGGAGACGTGTACACATACGCACACACAAGTGTAACGAAAGAACCAATAGCAGAGATAGTCTCAAGGGTGTCTACGTGTATAGTCATACATATACATGTACTCACAAATGTACTTAATTTATCGACCCCAACGAAAGGATGAAAGCAAAGTCGACCTCGGCGGAATTTGAACTCGGAGCATAAAGACAGGCGAAATACCGCTAAGCATTTCGCCCGGCGTGCTAACGTTTCTGCCAGCTCGCCGCCTTAGCGCTTGTGGACGATTGACACTGGAAACTGTTGTGGTGATAGACATTAACGCCTCAGTGTGATTAAAAGGTGGATTCGTTGAACTCTTATAAAGAGCAACATGTCTCGTTCAGACAAGAATAAGGCGTTGGAGTCTCGCGTGTTGGTAGTCAGAAGTTACGTGAATACATGTGAATACATTGCTTTACCCACCCGCTTTGTTAAAATCATATATCCGCAATCAAGGATATAAAAGTCACTCTGAAGAACAGGATATAAAAAGACCCCCAGCTTCTGGTAGTGAGACAGCGTCGCTGATTCATATTTTTGTGTGTGTAATGTAGATTTGGAGCACCAACAATGCAGACGTTTGACTAGATTTGGCACCAAAGCCAGTGGAAGACCAGATAAACAGCAAACAATTTAACATGTCTGATATGATTATTTGACAATAAAATGCATGAATGTTAAATGGCTATATGTGCTTATATGTACATACGAACAAACGTACATACGCATGAACATGCGTACATATATATGCATATATGATTGAGTGTGTGTGTGTGTGTGTGTGTATGTGTGTGTGTGTGTGTAGACATAAATGCAGACGCACACACTCACGCAGACATACACCTCCACACACACCCACACAGAAAGGCACATATATATAATGAAATAAATGCTTCCATATAATTGCTTATAAATTTATACATACAAATAATCGTACGATCATACAGCCATACAATGCACGTATATAAACTTATATACACATGTGTGCAAATGAATATATATGTGTATAACACCATTGCCATATATGAGTGTACTTAGGTGTGTTGATGTGTTTGTGTGTGTGTGTGTATGTCCAAACATACATACATAGATATATTAAAACATATATGGACACATAAATCTAATAGAAATACACCCCATGTATTTATGTATACCAGTGTGTGTGCGTGTGTGTGTCTGTGTGCATACAATAAGAGTCCCCTACACCATTGCCAGGTTTATAAACCTTAAATGCTTCGTATGAAGGAATTACATTTCAGCAGAAATGACAGATAGAGAATACATAATAGTTTCATATAAAATATATATATATATATATATACATATATATAAATATTAGAAAGAAAAAACGTGGTCGTTAGATCATGTTGCATTGCTATTGTAAGTAAAACATTCACATACAATACAAACCTACTACACTGCCTTCACACTTACAGATGTACATAAATCTTTCGTAAATAGCACAGTTTTCCGGATATTGTTATAATATTTGTTATACAAGTTATCTAACACATATGCAGAGGTAAACAACATGTATACACAAAGCCTTGATTCAATGTAAACGCAATAAGGACATTTTTTGTTATCAGAATGAGGTAACAATTTTCCAGCCATTAATTTCCATTGAAGCATGGCATCTATTATAGTGTTATCATAGAACGAACGCAAGACGTTTTTTTTTAATATTATGTACATATATATGTATATAGCCAAACACTAAAGCAAATTCGATAATAATGGGAGTAAAAGAAAAAAACAAACGAAATATTTATATCTATATATATATAAATTTATATATATATATATATATATATAT
>NC_068993.1:40028926-40030550 GCF_001194135.2 Octopus bimaculoides | reverse complement strand
CACAAATGCATACGCACACATAAATATATATATATATATATATATATATGCGCGTTTGTGTAACAAATAAAAAGCAACAAGCTTATGTCTCTTTGCATCGGTGGTTGGTTTTTCCAGCTTTGTTTATTCTGTAAAATAAATCATTTTGAGCTATTTATTTAACAAAGTATTACAAGCCCAAAAGATAAATGCAAAAACTAAACCGCAAACAATACACAGACATACACATTCACATATATCTTGCACAGAACTGCAAGTTGTGTGGCAATAAACACAATTCCGAATGCATCTAATGTTTAATGTATCAATAAATGCTAATATCGCAATCAAAATGTTATGGGCAACAAGAATATTTCACCATCATTTTCATCTAGAACGTCTAATATTCCTTCATAAGTCTACAAACCTGATCCTAAAATCTAACCTCATACACCAGACATTTGCAGTAATATATTTCATCGTTTTTTTTTTCTGTTTCAGTCCTTAGACTGCGGCCATGCTGGGGTACCGCTTTGATGAAATTTTAGCCGAATGCATCTACAGTACATTTTTTGTATTTTTTGTTTTTGTTTTTAAAGCCTGATACTTATTTTATCGGTCACTGTTGCCAAACCACTTGTTTACGGGGACATAACCATACTAACACCGGTTGTCAAGTGGTGTTGGTGGACAGACAAACAGACAGACATATAGACAGGCAGAAGACACACACACAAACACATTCTGTTATGTCTCAACGCTACTGCTATCTAGCACCTTCGGATGATCTCTACTCAACCGCTACACAACCGCTAATCGACTGCTACTCAACACATCTACCACGGCCAGACTACCTCTATTTATATGTCTTGGGAGATCCTACTTCTTCTCCTGGGGCGTCGATACAACACATACACACACACATTCCGCAGGCTCCTCTCAGTTTTCATCTACCAAATCCACTCACAAGGCTTTCGACGGCGTGAGGTTACAGTAGAAGATAACCAAAGGCGTCACGCAATGGGACTGAACTGTGTAGCTGTGAAGCAAGCTTCTTACGTCACTGACACGCCTGCGCCTATGTATTATTGATATTTTCGATGCCATTTTAAATTATTCTTCGCTTAATTTGTTTATAGTTTCGCTCCTTCAATTGTGATCATACTGGAGGACAGTTTGTAATGTTGTTTTTTCCATTATGTTGATTCTGCTGTTTTGTTTGGTGCTTGATTTATGAGTCTTGTTCAGGAACGAAAAATAAAGTCGATCTTGGCGTAAAACGACATGGTTAGAACTGAATTAAATCTGTAAAGTTCTTTTGTTCGATGCATCGACTGTGTGTAAACTACGCCATATTAGGTTTAACAATACACACTCGCGCACGCACACACACTCTGTCTGTCAGTCTGTCTGTCTGTCTGTCTGTCTGTCTGTCTGTCTGTCTGTCTCTGTCTCTCTCTCTCTCTTTCTCTCACTCGCACAAACAGACACCATGAATATATAAGTGCGCACACACATACATATATTGCGTGAATATATACATACCCATGTATATTTATGTGTGAATCTCTGTGTATGTGTGTGTGTGTGTGTGTGTGTGTACACAATCACAAACATAGACAGAGGCACATATGCACGTACGTAT
>NC_068993.1:40024857-40028526 GCF_001194135.2 Octopus bimaculoides | reverse complement strand
ATATATATATATGCATGTATATATGTATGTATGTGAATACAGGTGTGTGTGTGTATGCGTGTATGTATGCCTCTATCGGTCAATGCATCTATGGAAAAGTGGAAATGTCATGAAACATCCCTATAGGCGCCAACCTTAAAAGCCTACAGGTTACAGATTAACTTCATTGCGAAGTGCAAGTACCCCAACCAAGCTGTGTTCTCCGGCTTACAGAAACAAGTGGTGAACAGACACATACTTACAAAAACTCTCACCTACTTATCAGCTAATTTACTAGTGTGCCTTTACTCTCACGATCACGTAACATACGGAAACTATTGAAATAGTATTACGAATTAGCGAGAGCGAAGAAATGACCAAAAAAATGCACCTCAGAATGTGTCATAGAAGGACAAAACAACCATAGTTTAGGATATGGCAAACAGTCAGACGGGGAAGTCAGAATAATCAGCCGGTATAGTTATCAAGGACCATCAGGAAGTAAAATGTTTGTTAATTAATTTATGTCCGAATGGGTGACAATGTGTCTTCGAAACAACGGAGTAACTACAAAAATATGTAATTCTGGAAATAGAATAAGGGAAAATGGCGACTGGAAACAAAGAATTTTATAATAAGAAGTGTCCTTAGAACGAATCATATAAATATGCCATTTATCGTTTTATTCATTGCATATTTATTACTAATTAGCTTTTTATTGACCCCTGCGTGAATTATGTTAATATATTAACTACTGTGGGTATGCATGCATATATGAATATGTATGTATGTATGTATGTATTTATGTATGTGTGTGTGTATATATATATATATGTGTATATGTTAATATATCTATGTACATCTATCTATCTATCTATCTATCTATCTATCTATCTATCTATCTATCTATCTATCTATCTATCTATCTATCTATCTATCTATCAATCTATCTATACAAAAGTATGTATATGTATAGATATATGTTTTATGTGTACAGAGAGAAAGAGGAGAGAGAAAAAGAAATATACATATATATCTATCTGCCTTTTCTCTACCCTCTCCCTCTCTTTCCACAAACACACACACACGCACACATACACGAAATCACACACAAATCTATCGATAGACATACAACACGACCGCTAAAAGGTATCGTATTTTACACGACCATTGATGTGGTGCCGCTAAACTGATATCTAATAGTGTTTTCGTGGAGTTAAATATTTTATCGTTGTCTACACTAAGCATTATGAATCGGAGCAATGAAAAACGTGCGTTCTTATGGAAAAGTTTATGAAACATAGTAAAACTTGTGGCTTACTTGCCTCTCCCTGTATGCAGGCTCATCAGAAATGTATGTTTAATAAGGCTGTGATTATTAATTGCAATATATGTCATGCATTTCAATCACTTTTAATTAACGTACAATACTAGCAAGAATCGTAGTTAAATTAATTAATTACTCGATTCAAAATCTGTTCAAATCATGACATTGAATATTTAACCAGTTTGGTTACTTTAACTTACATCTTTACAATTCATCGTTCCTTGCTCTACAAACAAGATATCTTCCTGCTGTACACTTTGAATAGAAGGGCAATATAAATTGCACATACATATATACATTATGCACGTACATAATTCATAGATACATACACACACACACACACACACACACACACACACACACACACACATATATATATATATATATATATATATATATATATAGCATCCGTAGATAAAGCCTATGTAAGCTTTCATTTGATATATTAGAAAAAGATATTATCAAAAACGAAATGCGACTTTAAAATATGAAATTATACATAGATACATATACAAAACATATACATACATATATACATACATACATACATACAAACGTACATACATGCATACAAACACACTCACACACGTATATATATATAATAAATTGCCTAGGATTTATTTAATATATTTATGTATTTATTAAATTTGTGTAAACATTAATATTTAGATGATATATATAAGTTTTCAAACTATCAAAAAAACTATGAAACATAAACAAAAACAGAGAGAGAGAAACAAAACAAAAAAGAAAGAAAAAAAAACAAATGAACAAAATTGTAAAGAAAGAACAACTAAAGTTTTAAAATATGTACATTATATATTCTATATAGATTTATAAGAATGAATTGTCCTATAGAAAATATTTTACAAGAAATATCTTGGAACATAGCGAGTGAAATGTTATCAAAGCATCTTTAATGTGGTAGGAGAGAAAAGACATTTATCTATCTATCTATGGTCTTGAAAATCTTTCGATGGAGAAGAGACAAATACTAAAATGATGATGATGATGATAATGATAATAATGATAATGATAATAATAATAATAATAATAATAACGATTATTTTTATGATGATGATAATAATAATATGAAAGAACCCTCAGTAAAACAGTGTGAAGACTGCTATAGAAAGAGTTTTCAAAGAGAATGGAATAAAGCTATGAAATAGGAAAAAAAAAGTAGAAGCAACTATAATTAGATCTTAAGTCTTTAAGCAACACAAAGAACACAACAAAAGCAACTTCTGCCGCATCCAGCTATCTTCTCCATCATAAATATCTGCTGCTGCTACTACTGCTACTGCTGCTGCTGCAACTACTACTGCGACTACTATTATTTGGAGTAATAGTCGCAGTCGTCGTTGTAGTAGTAGTGTCGAGATAGTGTTAGTGGTGGTGGTGGTGGTAGTCGCCATCGTCGTAGAAGTAGTAGTAGTCGCAGTCGTCAACGTAGTAGTGGTAGAAATTGTAGTGGTGGTGGTCGTCGACGTGGTGATTGTGGTACTACTACTACTACTACTAATATTAGTACTGGAGGTAGTGGTGGTCGTGATTGTAGTACTTGTATTAGTAGTAGTGGCAGTTGCTGTTGTGTGGGGGTGGGGAAGTAGCAACAATGGTGACAGTGGGGGTGATGGTGACGGTTGTAGTAATAGTAGTAATAGTATTAGCAGTAGTTGTAGTGGTGGTCGTCGTGCTGGCTTAGTAGTAGTGGTTATATTGGTGGTAGTGGTGGTCGTTTTCGGTAGAAGTACTGGAGGTAGTTGTGGCATTGTTGTTGTTGTTGTTGCTAGTGGTATTAAATATTAATAATAGTCGTGGTGGTGGTCGTCTTTGTACTACCGCCATTAGTGTTAGTAGTAGCAATGCTAGTGGTTGTTTTTGTGGCGGTGGTGGATAATACTAATTTTTCTATCGTCTTGGCTTAACAGCCCTCACTGTTTGTTTTTACTGTCTTGTTCTCACTGTCCTCTTCTTACTGGTTTTACTGTCTTGTTCTCACTGTCCTGTTCTTGTTAACACTTTCAACCTCTGCAAAAAATTCCAAATTTTATTTAATTTGCTTTGCGGGAAGGACTGTTTCAACGAAGTCACGTATTGTCCTTGTCTTCGTAACACGGAGTAGATGGAACAGGGACAACTGACGAAGGGTATACTCTTTATGTTGCATGTCTCGTTTCTCTGGGGTTTTTTACGTTGTTCGAAAAAAGTTTGTTTTCTGTTTTCGTCTTTATGTTTTCGTTTCTCATTGTGTTTAAAGATTTCTTTACGTCCTGTACCCATATATGCATGCATGTATACATATAGATGTAGGTATGTACATATATGTATGGATATATGCATATATTGATATATTATTT
>NC_068993.1:40022864-40023728 GCF_001194135.2 Octopus bimaculoides | reverse complement strand
ACGAGTACATGGAATATGAAGTATTTTTTCGAACAACGAAAGACACAAATGGAAAACAAGACGAACAACATAAAGAATGACCCTTGATCAGTTGTTGGCTGTTTTCTACAATATACGCTTTCGATAAAGTAGTTGCTCTCGCAAAGTAAATTAAATAAAATTTGGGATTTTTACGGAGGGTTAAAATAGGTAACACAAACAGGACAGTGAAAACAAACAGGAATGGCTGCTAAGCCTAACGAGGTTGTGGTAGAGAACGCGTAAATCAAGCTTTGACAGGAGACAGGCAAGAACCCGTCTTCCTTCTTCCAGCGACAACGGAGAGAAAGAAAGAAACACAAATTAGGAGAAGGAAGAATGATGGCAGATGGTCATGTGGGAGTGACGTGAGCAAGGGAGGAGGAGTGAGGGAGAGAGAGAGAGAGAGAGTGACAGAGTAATCTCCAATTTTATTTAATTTGCTTTGCAGGAGCAACTGTTTTATCGAAAACGTATATTGTTGTTAAATGCACGAAATACGAGAGTATAAAAACTGCGAACAACTGATGAGAGGTCGTTCTTTATGTTGTTTGTCTTGTTTTACGTATAGATGTAAGTATGTACATATACGTATGTATATATACATACATACATATGTATATACATATATATATATATATACTTCATTTAGAGAATTAACATTGCTTATATATATATATATATAGGCAGGAGTGGTAAGAACCTTGCTTCCCAACCACATGTTTCTCCCTTCAGTTCCACTGCTTGGCACCTTAAGCAAGTGTCTTCTACTATAGTCTCGGACCGACCAAAGACTTGTGAGTGGACATAATAGATGGAAACTGAAAGAAGCCCATCGTATATATA
>NC_068993.1:40020889-40021529 GCF_001194135.2 Octopus bimaculoides | reverse complement strand
GACAAACACTTAAAGCACATGCTACCTTATTCAAACTAATATATCCTCATATTAATTTGTGCAAGCCGACTAGAGATTAATTCTTACATTCCAATAGGGAAGAGCAAGAACGAAAAAATTGATTGTTTTAATCATAATTTTATAGTGAAGATATTAATTTCTATTTATATAGTTTGCGTATATCATTAACAGAAAATTGAAACCGAAATTACGGGACTTTGAAGTATTTTAGCTTCTAGTTCAATATGGTTACTGACACGGCAATTAATTGGAATAATGCAGTAGAAAGAAGGCAACGTGCGAACCACTCGATGGAAATGACCGAAGGAAGGGAAAGTAAAGAATTTGGCAGATTCCGGTAAATATATGTATGTATGTATGTATGTATGTATAATACATATATATAGATACATACATATTTATAACTACATACATATAAATACGAGCGTGCGGGCGCACACACAAACGTATATATACATATATATATATATATATATATATATATATATACTTAGATATGTATAATGAATATAAATACATATGTTTGTATAAATGTAAATAAACAAATATATATGCATACACACTCAAATACACGTATACATGCATATTGGCAAATTCATGTATACGTGCGCCCATATAT
>NC_068993.1:40017006-40020650 GCF_001194135.2 Octopus bimaculoides | reverse complement strand
TATATAAGCATGCAGGCTTCCCCGCGGTATTAATAAACGAGTCCAGAGTACTAATCCGGGACGCCATGATAAAAGCTGCCTTGATCGCCTGGATCTAAATCCGTCAATAACATTTTGTTAAGTTGTCCGCCATTGCAATGTAATAGCGGCCATTTATAGATTTATTCAAACATCTCGTAATAGTTGGCTGAATTATATTTGCTGCGTTGCCTTTATTTATAAATCTTTTTAGCTCGCTTGTAACGTAGTGTTTATACCCTCTTTTCCATTTTCCTTTTAACTTTTGTTTTGATTTGTTTTTGTTTTCTTTTTTCTCCTTTTTAATCTGTTGGTTGTAATTATTATGATTAAGATATCGATAATATTAATATTAGACGGTGATTGAAATTATCTGAGATTACTTTTTCAATGGACTTAATTTCTGGATTGGTCGGCGGACGAAGGCTGAGAACGTGGCTTTGAGACATCTCTGTTACGAGCGATTTACACTCACTGTTCATCTGAGCGGAACAGTTATCAAATAGCTAATTTAATGTTGCTAATACTGATAGTTTGTCGTGTAGTAAGGCGCCGTTAGAACAAGAAAGAGTTAAGTTTCCGGTGAGCCAAAGTCGTTATTCAGTTTCGATTCATAGGCAGGAAGAATTTTCCATTTTCCCATTTAATCACAAGACAAAAGACTTTCATTTAGATAAAATTAATTATGCTACACCCCTAAAATAATTTACCTGCATGTAATCTATTAAAGCGAATGACATTTAGGCATTAACGTATGTGCTTATGTAAATGTATTTGTGTGCATGTATTAGTTAATACACATCCTTGCGTCTTGGTCTTTGTGAAAGCACTTTGGCTTAGAGTTAGGGTGTTGGGCTGACGATCAGGTCATAAGATTGTGTGTTCGATTCTTTGAATGGGCTGTGCATTATGTCCTTGCGTAAGACACTGCATTACACGTTGTTCCAAGTTACTCAATTGAAAATGTATACCTACAGAGTACTGACGCAATTCTCTCTTGCTCCAGATGTCCCATACAAAGATTGTCGGTGTGCATATGCGATTGTCTATATCTGCTCGCAATTTTATAGGTTCCTGTTATATCCTGCACATCTTTAGAGTGTTAAGTGATGGGCTTAAAGTTGTCAATTACGCCTTCCTGATCAGTATCACCACTCCCTGGCTCATAGACGCAGAAATACTC
This sequence comes from Octopus bimaculoides, assembly GCF_001194135.2. Lineage (NCBI taxonomy): Eukaryota > Metazoa > Mollusca > Cephalopoda > Octopoda > Octopodidae > Octopus > Octopus bimaculoides. The sequence goes on along the minus strand of NC_068993.1, from coordinate 40,019,449 downwards.
CCGTTTTGCTGCCAGTTATCGGAGACACAGGCCAGCAGGTGCCCAAACAACTACACTTCTAACTACCTCATTTACTCAGGCCGCTACTATTTATATGTAGCGGTCCAGTTCATTCTCGCAAGTGGGCATCGTACTCTCGCACAACTTCTCCCATTTCAATGCCCTTTTAGCGAATTTGGTAGACGGAAACTATGCAGAAACGCATCGTGGATACGCATAAATACTTATGGGTGAGTTCTAAGTTCCGATTTTATAGTTGTTGACTAGCTTCGTTCCCGTTCAAGGGTAGGGTGGATACAATAATAATCAATAATTATGGAGAAGAGAATATCTATAAAATCGACTGTTAAATATTCCGATAAATGAGTGGGCTTCTTTCGGTTCAAATCTACATTGATTTCAAAAACTACTGCGGACGCCTTTTACTTAAATTTTTCCTGAAGGAAATAAAACATGAACTATTACACACACACACACACACACACACACAGAGTCACACACACACTCACACACACACACACACAAACACACACACACAGAGTCACACAAGCGCACACAAACACCCACTTTGAGATCGCTCCAATGCGTGCACTCCCCTCTTTCTCAGAAATGTTGTAGTTACAATTTACCAGTATATATAAGAGACCTTTCACCACGCTTTTAGTAGAACAGCCCCATCATTAAAATGCGGGTTCTCTCAAATCACTTAATTTCTATTCCTTACTATTTAATTCTCAGAACCGATGTCGGAAATACATATTCTGTCATACGAATTAAATTTTTCTGTGGCCATATAAGTTATAAATAACAACCACATGATAAAGGCTAACCTACTGTTTCAAGAAAACTTGTGAATTGTCTTAAGTTTCATAAGCATTCATTGAATTCTGTTAATATAAAACGTGAAGGGAAATGTAGTTCACTAATTTATTTGTTCTGAATTCACTAAATTAACACAATGTCTTTAGGGCCTCTACAACTCCAGGGATTATACATTACTTTTCTTTATGCTAATGGCATTTCAAATTTTCCCTAATTTTCCCAAGGGTCTTAAGTGTTTATTTGGTGTTTTATTTCACCCATACTTAGAAATTCCCCATATCATGTAGGCGGTATCAAATACCCTAATTTTTCTCTTACCGTTTCTAAAAATATTTTTTGAAAAATATCATTTAGTGTGAATTCATTACAATAATTATCTACCGTTAGAATAATTATTATACTCTATGACGAGAAGTACTCTATAAATACTCACTTTACTGATCTGGACTGAATAAATAGCGAAATTTGAACTCGTAACAAAAAGTGACATAGTCAAATATTAGTAGAATATTAGGATGAACGACAGTACCATTTACTCTAAATGACACCCTGCCGTCTTATAAACAATGACACACTGAATAATATAGTTCTCGATGTGTTATACTTAAAATAGATGGGAAGGCCACAACCGGAGTAATTTTGATTATATATCTTTTCTACCCATTAGAGCTATACTGGAAATGTAAGAAGAAAGGATTTAGTGAAGGACTCAACCGATTATATCCCCGAGGATATAGTCGATTAAATCGATCCAGTTGCTTATATTTATTGATCTCAACGAAGTATGAACCATAAAGATGACTTCGGTCAGATTTGACTCCGACGTTAAATACCAGATGATAATTTATGTAATGTTAGTGAACTTGAAGAGATGAAAACTAAACTTGACTTCTATACAGGACATCGAAGTAACTGAATAAAAAGACTGTAAAATGTACTGTGTGATTCTCATATCTTTGTTGCTGTTGCTACTCTGGTTAGTCCATTACATTGGTGGAATAGTTGAATCGATAGTGAGTCAGTCAAAATACCTAGTTTCAGATACTTAAATTCAGATTTCCGTTCACACCAACATCAACGTTTTTTCCTTCATCCTCCCAGGGATGATGATATAAAATATCTTATACATCTCCTTACATGGAAAATGAAAACACATTAGAAAACAAACATACGTTATAGCAAGATACATTATATGACATTTGTAATATCCGCCGCGTTATTTTACCGATATGATACACAGGTGATGACAGATTTAAAATTAAAACCTTTGCTCTTTTTTTTTTTTTCTGTTGGTGTGCATGTAGTCCCTGGTCAGTTCTTACCAAATAGACATTATGGGAATATGAGACAAAGCCTGCCGAGCGACTAGATTCAATCTGTAGATCTATTATTTCAGACGCATCAGTCTCTGCCTAGCATATTTCAACATGTAGTGGTGCGTCATATAGAGTGCAATGTTGTGTAACTATTTGGTTAGGTGGTAGTCTCTCAGCGAGATTCCTTTACGGAATTAGTAAACTATTCTCTTTTAATATGTATTGTTTGCCTACCTGAATATCATCATCATCATCACCGTTATTATTATTATTATTATTATTATTATAATTATTATTATTATTAT
>NC_068993.1:40014609-40016996 GCF_001194135.2 Octopus bimaculoides | reverse complement strand
ATTATTATTATTATTATTATTATTATTATTATTATTATTATTATGTTCGATAATCCATCCTTATTATTGTTTAATTTGAACAATGTATCAACATCTGTTGTTATTGTGTGGTAAATAGTCGATATTTTTGTTTTATATCAATTAAGCAGATCAATGAATGTTTGAGGTCAATATTGGCAATCAATTTAAACAGAGCCATGCTTTAAAAATCACGATGCAATTTGACAGAATGTATAAGATTTTATTTCTGATGATATCAGTGTGGTTAAACGAGGAGGTCATACGCATTCATAATTACAAAACACACAGAGAACCACACATACATTTATAAACATGCACGTAAGTAACGTTTGCAGTGCTTTGAAATATTCATATTTTACACGTCACAAACAGATTTCCTCATAGAATAGTTTGCATAGATATGCATGCATGAGTTGAGAGAATGACAACTTTTTGTTTCTGTTTCGCATTTAACCATGTGTGTGAAGTTATATCTATGTGTGCTACCTGTGCATAACAGAGAAAAATCACATAAGCATATAAACACGTACATCCATATATGCGTGTATTCGTTCATACACTTACAAATATACGTATGTGTATAAGTGAATGTGGGAGAATACGTGAAGGCAGAAAGAAAACAGCAACAAAAAAAGAATGGAATATGGAATATTCAAAGAAAGAAATGTTACTTTGAGTAGTGAAGCTGTAATAGCATGTGATAGTGTATCAATTGGTATATGTATACAAGTGTGTGTGTGCGTATGTGCATGTGTGTGTATTTATATATGTATTTATTTATATATGTATTTATTTATGTATTTATATATGTATATATGCATTCATATATGTATATATATATGCAAATTATATCCATCCATACAAATATATATTCGTGTGTGCGTATGCAAATTGTACATATCTATCTATCTATCTATCTATCTATCTATCTATCTATCTATCTATTTTGGTAGATAGATATAATTTGCATACGCACACACACACATACATATATATACCTATATTTATATGTGTATATATATATATATATATATATATATATATATATATATATATATATATTATATAATATATATATATATATATTATATATATGCATATATATATATATTTATATATGTGTATATAGATAGATATAATTTGCATACGCACACACAGACATATATATATATATATACACATACATGCATACATACATACATACATACATACATACATACATACATGCATACATACATACATGCATACATACATACATGCATATATATACATATATATACACATATATATATATACATACCCACACACACATATATGTATATGCATATATATGCATGTTTCTATGAATTCAAGAATGTGCATATATATATATATATATATATTTGTGTGAATGTATGTCGGTATTTGTGTGTGTGCGTGTGTATGTGTGTATATACATATGAATCTGCTTATGTGTATGTGTGTTGGTGAGTATGTATGCAAATAGATTTACGTGTGTGACGTTGAAGGTGCCTAGTATTCGGTGTTATAATATTACATAGACGATAACTATCCGTAGGGAAATATTGTAAATTGATCAAGTACACCGGTTAAATGATTAAACATTTCTGATTTATCCCTGGGGAAAAACAAGTTCGAAAACACTAAAGAATTATTAAGCATGCAGAGCAGCACTATTTTGCAGGCGTAGGTAGGCGTAGGTGGGGATTGATCAGAGGGCATAGGGCAGAGAAGATAGCTTTACGAGGATTAACCAAACGACGCAATACAATAACAGAAAAAGGAATAAAATATAAGATGTAAAAAAAAGCAACCTAACAACAATCAACATACACATATCCAAAAAGATGTCATAGAAACAAATGAAATATAAAGACGTAAAGTCAAATCCTGCCAAGCCTGCAAGCAAGAAAGTTGATTTTCTTTCATCGATGATACAGAGAGTGATAGGTAAATAAGAATGAAAGATTCTCGTTTAGCTTCCCACTAAATCTTTTCACAATCTCCCTCTCCTAGTTTCTCTATGTATATCAATCTCTTTATCTCGCTCTACCTTCCACCATTTCTCTCGTTCTGCCTCCCACCCTCGTTCTTGGTCTCTTGAAACTGTGAACACTAGCAGCCCCCTTCCCCTTCACACTCTTCTAACACTTCTGAACCCTAAATTGTTTGATTGTTTCAAACCCCAGTAATTTATACAGAATTTTAATTTCCTCGAAATATTTTCTAAATGTGAGAAACAAATGGATGTGAGTGTGAGCGTTAACAGGAACGCGCATGAGCATTACTTTGATATACAAATGAATACGATAATCAAACTGTGCGTGCATGTGTGCTTTTGTGTGTGTGTGTGTGTGTGTGTGTGT
>NC_068993.1:40013509-40014386 GCF_001194135.2 Octopus bimaculoides | reverse complement strand
ATATATATATGTATATGTACATATATATATATAAATACACACATACCTATGCGTGTATATGTATATATATATATATATATATATATGCTTACATACACATATATAAACACACTCATATATACACGTGCATATTTCTTTTATTTTTTAGGAAAACTACTTAACAGTGATAGAGATATTAGTAAGGCGAAAAAAATCCATGTAATAAAAAACGTTATTAAACAACAAAAAAATAGAGATAAAAGTGAAATAAAATAAAAACCGTTAAGAAATGGTATTTAATTCCTTAGATATTAATATATCCAAACTTTTCATATTATTCTTTGAGTGTTTCTGGATTATAAATCAAAATTACTTTTACTTATGTGATTCTTGATTATTTTCGTGAATGTTATCTCTTTTCCTTTATTGAATGGTATATTTTCTAATTCTGCTCAACAAATATTTCGTGCGCGTGCGTAGACACACGTTATGTATGTAGTTAGCAGTGTATATGCTTGTGTTTGTGAGTGTATGTGTGTGTTTCTGAGTATACGTGTGTGTGTGTGCGTGGTGTATGTATGAAGATGAGAACGTAAAGATAGCCGTGCTAACGATTCTTCTAGCTTGCCACCATAATGATGATGATGATGATGATGATGATAATGATGATACTGGAATAATAATAATAATAATAATAATAATAATAATAATAATAATAATAATAATAATATTGATCTCAAATTTTGGTGCAAGGCCAGCAATTTCGCGGGAGGGGATAAGTCGATTACAGCGATCCCAGTGTTCGACTGGTACTTATTTTATCGACCACAAAAATATGAAATGCAAAGTCCACCTTGGCGGAATTTGAACTCAGAACGTAAATACGAATGAAATGCTG
>NC_068993.1:40006400-40011400 GCF_001194135.2 Octopus bimaculoides | reverse complement strand
CAGAACGTAAGACGGACGAAATGCCGCTAAACATTTTGTCTGGCGTACTGACGATTCTGCCAGCTTGCTGCCTTAATAACAACGACAACAACAACAACAACAATAATAATAATAAAGTAAAGAAGCTATACTCGGTATGCAAAGAATCTGTACAGTTTAAGAAACAACTGATGATGGAAGAACCTAGGATGAAGGCGAGTGAGAAAGTAATCCAGTTTGCTAAAAGAGTTAAAAAAAAAGATAAAAAAAACAAGCCCAGAAGCAGAGCAAAAAAGAATGGCTAGAAAAACTGATGCATGGCCGATACCTATGTAGAGTGAACAAACCAGACGTAGGAAAACGAGACACTCGTGTATGAATGAAGAGCTGAGCACTGAAGGCTGAAACCGAAGGTTTTATCATAGCAGCACAAGATCGAAGCTTGGCAACCAGGGCTTACCTCAACAAAATAATAAACGATGTCACTGACCTGAAATGCAGAATGTGTCATGAGTAGGATGAAACAGTGGACCACATTTTAACTGGATGCACAGCACTTGCAAATACCGAATATATTCATAGACACGATAGAGAAGCGCAATATATCCATTGGAAGATATGTAAACACTACTAGCTTCCAACTTCAGAAAGATGGTGCCAGCATAAACCTGAAACTGTGACCGGAAAAGATAATTTAACAGTACTCTGGGACATGCCAATCAACACCGATAAAGAAATCAAGGGAAATAAACCGGACATAATCATCAAAGATGGGAAGAATAAGAAATGCTTAATGATAGATGTGACAGTACCATCAGAGAGAAATGTGTCCATTAAAGAAGTTGAGAAGTTATTTAAGTACAAAGAATTAGAAATAGAAGTGACCAAGATGTTGGGAATGAAAAGCAGCACAGCACCAGTGGTGATTGGAGCGTTTGGGCTAATTAAAAAGGGCCTTGATAAGCAGCTCAACAAACTCCCTTGAGTGTTAACGTGGGAGAACTTCAGAAAATAGTGTTCCGCACACATTCTACACCGTGTACTCTCCTTGAGACGAAGACCTGCTGTGACTCTAAGGTTAAGGGATGACCCCGGTTCAACAGAAGACAACGGACCATATTTTCTTTTAAAATAATAATAATTATAATAATAATAATCATAATAATAATAATAAATGCCTACATGGTGTACCAGGGAATGGCTCTCATGGATTTTGGTCTTTAATGATTGGAAGTTATATCATGTGCATGTCTTGTATTGGTATAAAAGAGGGGCTACAGCAAAAATTCTGCTAAGTACCACAAATTTCTTTGTCAGCTGTTTGATCATAACCATTTGAGCATGTCTCTTGGTATCTGATGATATGTGCATCTCTGATCACGAGCAGAAGTAGTGGGCGGAGGAGCATCATAGCCATGTGTTGAGGAGAATTCTTTGGGGTTTTAATAATTTACTTATGGATGCACCGGTCTTTCGTTCAACATTCTCAGACAACCCTTATTCAGGGACCTGAGCAGGACGTGAAGAAAATTCTAACTGGGCCCCTCCTGCAAGGTCATGCGCTGTTTATCTTGTAATGAGATCACCATGTCGCGCACATATGATTGTGATGCATGTACCTGGTGTACCCTTATCAGACGGGTAGTCATGGTGGGTATAATGGGCTTCGTATATTTTTCCCGTGTCACTTTGATGGCATGCACTGCTCTCTCACTTAATAATAATAATAATAATAATAATAATAATAATAATAATAATAATAGTGATAATAGGGATAATAATAATAATGATTTTCATTTACGTGCCACCTGGGCGAAGGATGCGGGGGCAATATGAAGATAGACATAAAATGTGAAGCCTTACATATAATGAAATGATAAAATGATTAAATAAGTAACCAAAAAAAAAAAAAAAAAAATTTGTAATGTTTCTAACTTTAATGAATGGATAGAGGAATAAAACATTTCAAAAACTTAATAAAAGTAATAATAATAATCTTTCATATTTTGGCACAAGGCTAGTAATTTCAATAGGACAATTAGTCGATTGTATCAATTCCGAACTTTATTTTATCGAAGTAAGAGAATAAAAGACGAAATTGAACTCGGTGAGTTTTGAACTTCCGTCAAGTTAAAGTGCCATACTTACTTGTCGCAAGACATTTTATCTGTTGCTCTAACAATTTTGTCTATACACAGTTCTACTACTACTACTACTACTACTACTACTACTACTACTAATACTACTACTACTACTACTAGTAGTTCAATAAAGGCAACACCGCAACGGAAAGTGTGAAGAATATTAAAGCTGTATATGGGGATCGGACAATAAGCGTAAGCCAGTTTCAACGGTGGTTCCAGAAATTCCGAGCCGGAATCTACAGCCTAGAAGACTAACTTCGTCCAGGACTTGCTGTAGAGCTCGACGAGGACGTACTGCAAACCCTGGTGGAACAAAATCCCATCGTAACTATTGAGGACCTAGCAGAGAAGCTTGGATTTGAACATTCAACAATTCATCGATACCTGCGTGCCATAGGAAAAGTCAGCAATTTGAATCAATAAGTTCCTCACAAACTTTCCGAGTCTAATCACGTGCAAAGAGAGTAAATGAGTGTTCGTCTTTGCTGTCACGTCTCACGAATGGACCTTTTTTTAACTGAATAGTTACTGATGACGGGAAATGGGCTCTCTATAAACATGTCAAAGCGCCAAAGACAGTGGGTCGGGAAAGGAGAAACACCGGCACCCCAGGCTAAAGGTCTTCACTCACGTAAGGTGCTGTTATCTGTTTATTGGGATATGAAAGGTTTAGTCCACTTTGGACTTTTAAAACCCAAAGCAAACGATGTCAAAGAAGATCTACAGAGAGCATCTTGATCGGCTTAAGTCAGTGCTAGAGATAAAACGACCATGTTTGGTTTCAATACGAAATGTGTTTTTCCATCAGGATAATGCTTAGCCACATACAGCGAGGATGACATTCCAAAGGCTGGAACAGTTTGAATGGGAAACGATGTCTCACCCACCATATTCGCCGGACAATACCTCATCTGATTATCATTTATTCCACAGTCTTCAAAATCATTTGGACGGGAAAAATATGAATTCTGTAGACGAGGTCAGAACAGTACTGGAGGAGTATTTTTCGTGACGGACAAGTGAATTTTGGAAGACGGTCCTTGCAAATCTACCAGATAGATGGAAGAGCATTGTAGAAAAAGAAAGAGAGTATATTTTATATTTAAAAAGAACTTTATCTTAAGTTTGAAAAATAAAAGAAGTATAAAAAAACCATTATTTATGGGATGATTCAACATGTCACCTTAGACATTTATCGATTGTATGTTTTTTAGACAAGTCGTTGAAATCTTCTGGTCAAAACCTATCTAAACCAACATTTCAGAACATTTGCGTGGTGAATAGTAAGAAAGCCCCAGTTTAGTTCTGACCAGGGAAATAATGATAATAAATTATCTCAATTTTGATATATATATATATATATATATATATGCTATTTAAACAGTATAGTTTAAGACCCCCAATATTCAGCGTTTCTTTCTCTTTACAAAATGCATTATTAGGCATTATTTGACAAAGATTTTACTCTGGTCTACTGTAAGTGGACACACAGAAGCTTCCGTGTTGGCAGATGTGAGTCGTTAGAAACAGTTAGACTTCGGATTATAGACGTTTAACTATTAAATAAGAATGGAAGATTTTCGTTTAGTTTCAAAATAATGAAGACAATCTCACTGATACTGAGGTGAGATATGGACAACATACAAAACGACATTCTTTGATGAAATACGTAACTGTCATATACTACAGAAGGGTTGTTCATTCCATTGATTGCATCTAACCCTAGTTAAATAAATGAATAAATATTTTTAGAAAAAGTTTTCTAAAAAACTGAATTTTGATATAAGAGAATCTATATCCATATTATCACATACATATAATATATATATATATATATATATATATATATATATATATATATACGTGTGTGTGTAGACGTATAGATATCGATATATATACGTACATATATATGTATATACTTACACACATATGTACGCATGCAGACACACACACACACACATGAACACATACAGACTTATTATACTATAAGTTAGAACAAAAGAAGAAAATAAACGTGGGCAAAATGACGGAATATATGTAGTATTCTCAATTTATATCAGTTACTTCTTATTTTCTCTTAGATTATTCCGCATTACACAACAAACAACAGAGAAGACGCTAAGATCTTTCATTTCTCCTTTATTCCCCTCCTTTTTTTTTTCCTGTTTTTATTTATCCAGGTACAGAGTGAATTATAATACAGAATTAAAAAGAAAAATAACTAACAAAAGATAACGAAACAGAAAAATATATAAGGTCGGTGTTTGAAATAAAAAGGCGGTATCAATTGTGTTGCTTAGGGACATCCAGAGAGTCAGAGGTGAAGGGAGAGAAATCATCAGTGTTGGCCAAAAGGGAGACAGCGTTTTGAATGTAAATGATTTTATGTGTCAGCAAAATGTCAATGTCGCCGCAAGGAAAAGACAATAAGAAAGAATGAAAAAAGATATATATATGGGAGAGCAAAAATGCAGAAAAAAATATGGAAATTGCAATAACACAGCTGTGACAAGAACTGAAGGATATAAATATACAGGTTGAATAGACCGAACAGATACAAACAACAACATAAACGACAGCAAAAACAACATTAGGAACAAATAGGAAAAGCGAGGACTGTAAGACGTTACTTGACTGAAATGAAGCAATCTTGTAGAAGTTGTGTAGATTGTGAGGCGGTGGGGATGGGGTAATGTTTAACAAATATATATGTGTATGTGTATGAATATATATGTATACCCATACATGTATGTTATAAATATATGTATGTAATATATAACGAAAGTTTGTAAAAATGTTTAGCGAAAAGAAAATGAATTTTACTGAGTATGCATTTTTTAAAATTAATTTTTGTCATTTGAAAAGGAAGAAAAAAAG
>NC_068993.1:40003678-40006012 GCF_001194135.2 Octopus bimaculoides | reverse complement strand
TATATATATATATATATATATATATCAGCAGAGTAGTTCATGTTTTCCTTCTTTCTGACGTAAATTAGATGGACTGGAAAGTACGAAAGAAATTAAAAAGAAAATAACTAAATTGGAAAAATAAATATTCCATTCAGTTAAAAATAAAATTGCGTTCAATTTCGTAATTTTGGAGTAAAATTTTCAGCAAACATTATACTTATACAAACGGACTTATGTACATATGCTTGTGTGTGCATATCCCTATATGTACACACGAACTTGTGCATGCGCGCGCGTGTTTATATACAAATATGTGTTGTGGTGGATATGTTTGTACGCATGTATGTATTATTGTATATCTCTTACTTCTTTGAAATTCTCCGTTAAATTATCGGCTAGTTTGTAGAAACAAAACAGTATTATGAATATTCATATATTTTTTTTAATGTTCTTGAAAATTTTGAAATTCAGTGGAATTATACTTGTTTTTATTCTGTTCCGAACACAAACTGTATTCGAAGAATACTAGGTACATAGGAACTTACAATGTTTGCTTTTACGTAAACACGTAGCTTCATATTGTAATATCACCAATATGGTGGAGACGCAATGGCAACATTTATAGGATGGTGTTGCAGCTAATCATAGGGTCATAACCTGGATCTGTTAGGATACTATTTGGATAAATGGCAGAAGTTTATACAGAGACGAGCTTTATACGAGCTTTAATATGCTCATTCTATGACCAATTCAACGGATTTCCTTACAATGAACTAAGAAGCAGGTTATCTGTGGCTTGAACACTACACTTGTCACTTTCGCCATCATGTTTTCAGTGTTCCATGTATCTGTCCGTTGACTAAACATTTTGTCCAGTTCACTTTCACAAATATAGTAATACTATAGTCCACACTTCCAGTCCATGAATTTCTATCAAGCCTACTCCCTCAATTTCAACCTGTGTGTACTACAGAAGTGATGATTTGAAGTGGTTAGACGATTTAGCTTCTACTTTCAGCATATAGGTATGGTCTCTTCTATGCTCTTAGTTATAATTGTATTTTATATTATTATAAATCTATCTGTCTGTCTGTCTGTCTCTCTCTCTCTCTCTCTCTCTTTCTCTCTCTCTCTCTCTATATATATATATATATATATATATATATATATGTATATATATATAGATAGATGTGTGTGTGTGTGTGTGTGTGTGTGTGTGTGTGTGTGTATGTATGTATATGTATATATATATATATTTATAAATATATATATTAAGTTGGCAACTAAGTTCCCGCGGTTTTTTAAAATTTAAATTTTTTAAAAGGTTTAATAAAAAATAACAACTAATTAATCAATAATGTATTCATCATTGTTGTTTACAACTTCTTCCCAACGTTCAACAAGATTTTCAATACCTCGAAAAATTGATCTAACCAAGCTCTCAATTCTGCATCAGTATTGAACGAAACTCCACGCGAAGCACTTGAAAGAGATCGAAAGAGGTGGAAATCCGTTGGTGCCAAATCAGGAGAGTACGGTGGATGTGGAAGCATTTCCCAGCCATGCGTTTGAATGGCTTCCTTGGTCATATTGGCAATATGAGGGAGGGCGTTGTAGTGCAGCAGAAGAACTTCATGCAGACAATTAGGTCTTTTCTCTTGAATAGCCGTGATGAGTCATTCCATCTGTTGAACATAAAGTTCCGCGTTGACCGTTTGGTTCCGTTCAAGCAATTCGTAATAGATAATCCCATCCCTGTCCCACCATACGCACGACATCGTTTTACGCGGATGAAGATCTTGTTTCACGCGCGGTGTCGCTTGTTTACCGGGGCTAAGCCATTCCTTACGCTGCTTCATATTGATGTACAGGCACCATTTTTCGTCGCCAGTAACGATTCGGTAAAGAAATCGTTGCTTGTGTCCATGAGTTGAGCGGTGACGAGCAAGCAAACCAGCGGAGATTGTGGCTCGTTGATTTTTGTTGTTGTTGTCACTTAAAGCATGCGGAACCCATGCTCCATACTTCTGAACCTTTCCCATCGAGTGAAGATGCTTCTCTATAGCACTGTGGGAGCATTCCATTTTCTCTGCCAGTTCCCTTTTCGTTTGACTAGAATTTTCGTGCAAATGTTGGTTTAATTGTTCTTCATCGAACTCAACTGGACGGACAGAACGAGGTGTGTCATTGAGGTTAAAATTTACATTTTTGAACTAGGCATACCAATCACGAGCGGTTCTTTCAGCTATGGTACCCTCTCCATACACAGCACAAATGTCGCGAGCAGCTTTTGCGGCCTTAGAACCTTGATTAAAAGGAAAAAGAAGGAGGTGTCGAAAATGCTCGTTTTTC
>NC_068993.1:40001542-40003192 GCF_001194135.2 Octopus bimaculoides | reverse complement strand
ATATATATATATAGTTATTTATGCATGTATTTATATATATAAGTATATACATACATACACACACACCGATATATATTGTCAACTGTGCCTCCGTGAGAGACTGCATATACCAGCGCAGCTACCCAACTACATCAATAATGATGAATGCTAGTGCACGTCAGTCAATAGCTGTTGATTACCCAAATATACTATCGTTTACCAAACTGATTGACGAGCAATTGCTGCTCAAAGAGAGAGAGAGAGAGAGAGTGAGGGGTAGCTACTCAGAGAGATTACAGCCTACTAACACCAAACACCTACGGTCGATAATAAATAAAAAAGGATAAAGATCCTTCCTGAGTAACGTAAACACAAAAGGGCCGGTTTCCCAGATTCCCCACCTGGACGGGTCTCCGGTCCATTGCAGGATTACTCATTTTTTCCAGTTGAGTGGACTGGAACAATGTGAAATGAAGTATTTTGCTCAAGAGCACAATGCATCGCTCGGATCAGGAATCGAAACCACACTATTACGATCATAATTCCAAGTAGCCTGACCACTAAGCCATGCGCCTCCTATGCTTGATACACAAATTACTATTTAACCTGACAACAACAAACATGTTATCTCTCCACATGGTATCAGTTAACTATGAAATATGATACCAATAGAGAAGGCTAACTGACGCCAACAATTTCTCTGCTCTACCACATGGGTCATATCATGAAAGAACTGATGTTGCAAGATAGTTAAAGAGTCATATGACTTGATGTCATCAACAGAGGTCTAAATAAGTCTTTCCTATAATTACTTTTGAAATTTCTTCTACAATTTCGCTACTTTGACACCGCAGATCCGAAGATACGGATATGTTCTGCGCCCACTGACCTTTTAAGTAGGGAGAAACTATGTTACCCTGTTAGTAGATATATCTGTATGTATGAATGATATGTATCACATATACATGCGTGACTGTGTGGTAAGAAGCTTGTTTCTCAACCTCAAGGTTCCGGGTTCAGTCCCACGGCGTGGTACAATGGGCGAGTGTCTTCTACTATAGCCTCAGGCCGACGAATGTCAGCAATAGAAGTGGTGTTCTATATTCAAAAGAATCCTACTAATAAACATTACAATTCTACATACTTCATTTAAATCAGTGAACATTATTTAATATTCTTCATCTCATTCTTTACAGCGGCACAGTATAGTTTCAAATACGCTGCCATTTCTAAATGTCCAAAGATCCACCCGCAGAGACTGCTTCCATTGTTTTTTTTTTCTTGTTTCTAGTATTATATCTTAGAAGTCGGTGCATCCAGATTTTTGAAGGACGATTTCTATTTTAAAATCTCTAAGTGTGGTTACTTTGTGATACTGATAAAACTAAATAAATAAATGAATAAAGCGATTTGAATTGGCGTTAAAACAAAACATTCTAGCTAAAACAAATTATCATAAAAGCTAGCTAAGATCCTAATAATCCAGTAGTGTACAATATCACATACTTACTGTTACTGCAATACTTAATCACGGAGGCCATTAATGGTACTAAATGCAAAAACGAAAAAAGTCCACCTACCTTCATTAAAAAAACATGACTATTGCCTCGTAGGTACACGACTTTAAATAATGGCTTGCACACACCGCTTAACTCTACTTTAGCACACACA
>NC_068993.1:39999429-40000078 GCF_001194135.2 Octopus bimaculoides | reverse complement strand
ATATATAGTGCATGTGTGTATGTCAGTGTCATACGTATATATGCAAGCATGTATGTTTGTGTGCATACATACATACATACATTCTGCCGCTAAGTTAAATAATGTAAAAAGAAACAGCACCACTACACGACGAATTATATTTGACCTTAAAGTAATACATTAATATTTTAAACTATTAGCATCAATGAAAACTTTTGGTAAATTTTATTATCATTATGATATACGTTTATTGACAAACATATAAAAATTGTATTCTGGGAAATAAACATAAATATCTTTTATTTGTTTTCTCTTCATCCCTGTCACCATACATATTGGTTTTCTTTCGAATAGGAAGGTTAATATTTTGTCGTTTGTTTTGCTTTTCCATTAGCAAGAATGATGACAATATTTTTACCAACTTACGTAACATTCTGACACTGTATTCATTAATAGCAACTTGAGTAGAAATAACTCGTTAAATCGGTTGTATTTGCTTACGCAAGTGATGCAGAATCTTCGTTTTTAAAGACCTGAAGTTTTAACTAATTGCGGTTGCAATCTCCCTGCTACTGTTGTTTGTAATTAGTATGTTGTCTCTACCCTTTTCCCCTTCTCAACATACATATGCATATATATATATATATATATATATATATATATATATATA
>NC_068993.1:39991568-39999031 GCF_001194135.2 Octopus bimaculoides | reverse complement strand
ATATATATATATTGTATGTGTGTATTATAGAAGAAAGGGATGGACAGACAAGCAACAGCTGTCGGATCAGAGAACTGTACGAAATATCCATCTCTTCCCGAAACAAGTCTAAATTTCAATCAATGCCTCTTTACCTATTCTTTTACATTTACAAGGTTTCACGTTTGCTCTACCTACCAAAGTCTGTCGCATCAACATTTTGGTGTTACCGTTCACCTGTTTAAGGCGTGTACCTGCGCACATCGCAACTAATATGAACATCCCATAGTGGAAATGTTACTCGTCTCCTGTGATTTATACTCCTTTTTGTAGCTAGAAATAAATCATAATCTGACCCGATGTCTATTGTTTTCTTGTCCATCCTTTTGTTCCAGTATATATGTATCAACTTCATCAATACGTTGCCCATAGCCATTTTTCATTTAGGTAGCTACCACATCCATGCATTTAAAGTTGAGGTTTAAGCATGAATTCGACATGAGAAGAAAACACATTCTAATGGTAGCTTCGTAAACAAATGTTAGTCGTCAATCATATGCTAATTTGAATATTTCATTTCATTTTGTTCACGTTTTTCTCAACAAAATATATACTTTTTAGCAATGACTGTTGAGGAGCGATATCTAACTAACCTTTAGAGAACCGAAAACTAGACAGAAGTTTGTTACTTTTAACTGCCTAGAGATCTTTTTTACTTTTTATAGTGAGTTTAGACAATGTAATTTTAATAAACCATCCACTGAAAGAGTTCCGGTGAAGGCACGTGGCGTAGTGGCGTAGTGGAGTTGAACTCACGATCACATGTGTCTCTGTGGGTAAGTTGTTGCATTCACAATAGCAAGATCGTGGTTTCGTAGTTTCGATTGTCGGTAAGAGTGGTATGTTGTGATAGTAATTGCTGTGTTCTTGATGAAAACAGTTCATTTCACGTGACTCCAGTTCACTCAGCTGTAAACGAGTTACCCTGTGATGAACTGGCGTCCCGTTCAGTAAGGAGAATTATGATCTTAGTCACGTATACGCTATAGTAACCGGATAACGGGCCCTATGAGTCCTAGGATTTGAGACAAGAATATCCAGGGTTGATAAAAGAATCCAGGCATCATGATTGTCTGCATAACAGCAGATGAAATAAATAACAGTAATATTCAATTCGCTATGCAACCCTACCCTAACACACACATACACACACACTCTCGCTCTCTCTCTCTCTCTCTCTCTCTCTCTCTCTCTCTCTCTCCCTCTCACTCTCTCTCTCTCTCTCATAAGTCTGTCTGTTTGTCCCAGTCGGTGAAAGAAACCATTATTGTTGCAGTGGTTGTATTATTTCATTTTTCCGACAAGCTAAATACACATCCCATTCCTTAAGACCGGTTCAATTTTCTGATGTAGTTTTTATCTTTGCTATAATTTCTATTCCTTCATGCACTCATTTCTTTTCGCTTATATTTCCATAACAAACGCGCCAAAACATCCCACTCCTCCTGCCTTAAAAATTCTTGAGCATCTATGTATGATTCTTTATTGTATAGGCTTTCTTTCAAGCATATTAATTAACTTCAACTTTTTAAGCATAAATCAATGAATTCGAGTCATAAGTAGTCTTATGGTATAAACTTATGAAACTACTCTTGGGATCTATATCGAGATATGCTGATAAATGTATCTCAATATTTGTTGAAAAATTTGTCATGAAAGCTAGAAAGGCTCGACAAGAATAAGGGTACAGGGCAAAATGTCTCTAAGGGAAGAAAGAAGTCGACTCTATCGACCTCGAAAGAATGAAAAGCAAAGTTGACCCTGATGGAACTTGAACTCGGAACATAAGACTGCTGCTCTAACAATTCTGTCAGCTCGCCCTCTTTAATGATAATTTTAAGTAGTTCATGCCTTTCTGAAATAGTATTTATTTCTTTATTGCCCACAGGAGGCTAAATATAAAGGGGACAAACAAGGACAGACAAAGGGATTAAGTCGATTACATCGACCCCAAGCGCAACTGGTACGTATTTAATCGACCCCGAAAGGATGAAAGGCAAATTCGACTTCGGCGGCATTTGAACTCAGAACGTAACGGCAGACGAAATACCGCAAAATATTTCACCCGGCGTGGTAACGATTCTGCCAGCTCGCCGCCATTTTCTGAAAGAGTATTGGGAACATGTGCTTTTAGAGTGTCTCAACCAATAAACTTTGTTCCTTGATTCTAAGCTGGGTTCATTAACACGAAAATTAGAGTATAGAGTTTTCAAAAGCTGTAGACTCTAAAGTTTCAAAAAACCATCTCTTACCAATGGCGCCCTTTGATTCCTATTTTATTCGGATAGGCCCACCTAGTCATGCGATGTTTAAAAAAAACCCGTTTTTATAATTAGATATTATTAAGAGCTGTATTGAAAATTAAAATATGTTGTGTATTGTTGAAATATAACCAGTTTAGTGCACATAGATTTTAACGACAAAATCTTATATGGACCCACCAAAGGCCATATGGATCCCGGTTGAGAACCACTGCTGTGGAGAGTCATACTACATTCTCTCCAATGTGTAATTGTGCCTCTTTATTTTCTGAGTTTAAATTGCGTTTTACCTGACTTAGCATTTTGTTTTCAGTAAGTTGCTGTTGTTTATTTTGAGATTAATCTTGATCGACGAGATCTACGATTAAATGCGCTCTAGCCGTGATCATCTAGTTGATTTAGAGATATTTGAAACGAAGTTATCAAATGAGGACTTTGAAATTTAAGACGATACAGTGTGATTTGAGAAAGAGAGAGAAGAGAGGGAGGGAGGGGAAAATTTTTCTGCTATTTCTAGCATTTTTATCGACTATGTAAGGACATCTTCTTTGGCTTGTAAGGTTTTGTACTTGACTAGGAAGAGAGTCAGAAAGACTAACGTTGATTAAATCAATTTTCAACTTCACCTCTTCACTTCACCCCAACCACCAACGCCAAGAAAAACATAATATCCTGAATAAAATACAAAAATCAATAACACCGCAATGACGAGTAAAACATGTTTAGAATGATCTAATAGATCGAAGATTGTTCTTCGATACTCATTTCATTTTCTATTGCTTGTCAACATTTTATACGAATTACAAAGTACAAGAATATCAACTATCGCAGATACGTTGAACGAAGTTTCGTCCCCTGCAGCTGCTACTACTACTACCAATGATGATAATAATAAAAATAATAATGATGATAATAATAATAATAATAATAATAATAATAATAATAATAATAATAATAATAATAATAATCCTTTCTACTATAGGCACAAGGCCTGAAATTGTGGGGGGGGATCGATTACATCGACTGGCACTCTCCCCAAAAGTTTCGGACCTTGTGCCTAGAGTAGAAGCTACTACTACTACTACTACTACTACTACTACTAATAATAATAATAATGGTTTCAAATTTGCCTCAAAGGCACCCATTTTGGGGCAGGGGATAAGTCGATTACATCGACCCCAGTGTTCTACTGATATTCATTTTATCGATCCCGATAGGCTGCAAGGCAAAGTAGACCTCGGCATGTATGATCATAGACTTTGCGGTACACTATGACAATATGGTAATAGAGAGAATAATCAAGGAACTGAGAAAACTGAGACAATATCAGGACTTAGCCGAAGAGATTATGGAAGATTAAGGTAACAATTGTTCCTGTTGCAATTGGTGAGCTTGGCACTATATCCAAACTGTTATCTTAGAGGCTGAAACACACTGGAAACGAAAGTCACATTGTCAACCTACAAAATAAGTACAATCTTGTATTCTGTAAGAACCCTAAGAAAGATTATTGAAATTAGAGAAAACTCGTTACCAAAACATAAAACAATATTCTTACTAATAAATGTAGAGTGTAATGAGTTCAATAAGAATAATAATAGTTAAGAAAATAATCAATATTTTTCTAATTTTGGAGCAAGGCTTACAATTTTGAGGAGAGGGTGAAATCGATTGCATTAACTCCAGTACTTAGCTGGTACATTGTTTTATCGACTTCGGAGGGATAAAACAAAAAGTTGAATTGGGGAATTTGAACACAAAACGTCGTGTGTCCGAGGAAATACTGCTAGGCATTTTTTGTCCGACTCTCTAACGATTCTGCTAGCTCGTCTATAATAATGGTTTCAAATTTTGGCACCAGGTCAGCAAGTTTGAGGTAGCAGCTAAGTCGATCACATGAACACCAGCGTTCAACTGTTACATATTTTATCGACTCGGAAGGACGAAATGCATAGTCGACATCGATGGAGTTAGAACTCAGAACGTAAGCATTTCGCCCGGTGTGCTAACTATTTTGCCAGCTCGCTGCCTTCTAGCTCGCCCAAAATAATGGATTCAATTCTTTGAACAAATCCAGAAGTTTTATGAGGAGGAGCAAATCGATTACGTCGATCCCAGTACTTGACTGGTATAGCATTTTATTACAGTGGAAAGATGAAAGATAAAGTTGAAGCTATGGAATCGGAACTCAGAAGGTAAATGAGTCGCTTGAAACGCTGCCAAGCATTTTTTTGTTCGACAATCTGACGGACCTGCCTGCTCACCTATAATAATAATAATAATAATAATAATAATAATAATAATAATAATGGGAACAAAAACCACTCCCAGTGCTTGAAAATAATCACATCTCACTCCTCTGGAACTTCACCAAACTGACAGAAAGTTAGATGCAAATAGGCCAGACATCATATTGAAAGACTTCAGACAAAAATCATGCCTCCTCATTGATATGACTGTCCCAATCGATATAAACGTTTCTGTCAAGACCTACCAAAACCTGAGCAAGTATAAAGATCTTGAAGTAGTAATTAGCAAAATGTGGAACCTGAACACTAAAACAATACCTGTTGTCAAAGGTGCCCTAGGAATGATAGCAAAAGGGGCTGATTGCTACCTAGCTCAGATACCAGGAAACCCCAAAATGGCAGCAATTCAAAGGATACTGTTCATGGGAACTGCCCATATCCTACGTAAAATAGTATCTATGTAATCTCAAATTTTAAAACAAACTCATAATTTTCTTATGGTTTCTTAAACATTCTCTAGAACAATACTATGTACAAATATATGGCACCCTAGGCATAACACTAACATGAACTTCTAACTTGTTGTCCCTTGAGGTCTCTGGGTGAGACTTGGAGCCAACTTGTACAAATACAAAACAAAAGTCAAACATATAATAATAATAATAATAATAATAATAATAATAATAATAATAATAATAATAATAATAATAATAATTCTTTCTACTATAAGTACAAAACCTCGAATTTGTGGGGAGGGGCATAGTCGATTACATCGACCCGTACTCGGCTGGTACTTAATTTATCGACCCCGAAGGGATGAAAGGTAAAGTTGACCTCGGGGGGATTTGAACTTAGAACTTAGCGACAGACGAAATACCGGCAAGCATTTCGCCCGGCGTGCTAACGATTCTGCCAGCTCGCTGCCTCAATGATGATGATGATGATGATGATGATGATGATGATAATAATAATAATAATAATAATAATAATAATAATAATAATAATAATAATAATAATATTAATAATAGTAATAATATTAATAATAATAATAATAATAATAATAATAATAATAATAATAATAATAATAATAATAGTAATAATGATAAAAATAATGCTACTTTTGTTGACTAAGCGTTCTATTAGTTTTAGATTTAAGGTTTAAAGGTATACAACACGACAACTAATATGAACAAAATTATAATGGAAGTCAAGAAAAATAAGTTAGGTTTGAATGTTAGATATTGTTTAAGTGAGCAACCAGCCAATCATAGCTGGCTTAGCTGTCACATCTAGTTTCATTAAATGTTAAATAAAAAGCAAAACGCTTTCGCAATGTTGGAATGGCTTGATCGGATCTGGTCTGGTCTGAAATAACATTTACCTTTATAATGGACAAATATTCGGTCTCTCCTGACTACTTATACTTCATTAGTTCTAGGAATTCTTCATTCCGTTAGATTAACCTCGAAATTAGTAGAAAAATTTTGGCCCGTTATTTAATAATAGGAAAATGCTGATAGTGATGGTGATTGTGATGGTGATGAATGTGATGAATGTGGTGGTGATGTTGGTGGTGGTGATGATTGTGATGAAGGTGGAGGTGGATGTGATGAAGGTGGTGGTGTGACGGTGATGGTTGTAGGGAATGAGGTGTGGAGAGTGTCAAAGAATCAATACAAAAAAGTAAATAAATAAAAAAGAATGCAAAATAAAAAATAAAAAAAACACACAGAAAGAATTCGCTTGGATGTTTTTGTTTTCTTAAAGAAAGAAAATTCCTTGTTTAGAGATGTGTATAGAAAAGCCGGATCTATGCATGGTTCCATCCTTATAAAAAATGGCCTGTGTAATCGACTTAACCCATTTAGTAACTAGCAGCAGTGCTTACTGAGCCATTGCATGGAATCAAAGACAAAATTTAACCCTGATAATCAGGTTTGGATATATAACTATTGACAGTAGACTTCCAAATATATCAATATGTGCTCTATCGAAAAACTAATTTTCCATCTACAGTGTGAATTTTGTCCATGAGTAAACGGCAAGACAGCTGCCGACATAAAGGCCAACAGAACTTTGCTTGATTTATAATATGTCATTTTCCACCATATGAAATGAAAGCAGTTCCCGCAGATGTTCGGACGATGCAACTCCGTCTGCAGTCTACAGATGTTTAGATGGTGCGACTCGATGCGTGTAAAAGTCTGTATAGAAACAACAAACAATGTTTGGGAGTCGGTGATTTATTGATTTCGCCAACGGAAGTTAGTGTTAACACTAAATATATCATGTAACTCGTATTGATCATTTGTCCAGTTGGTTTGCTTTCATTGTTTCTTTCCTTCTCATCTCTCTGATGCTATTGACTTGTTTTTGCACTAGAATTACTCTTCCGACAGACATAACGATCTTTTACACAATATGCAATAATTTCTTTTTGCTACTTTCATTCTTTTTACACTTCATGTTGCCGTTACGTAAAGTCTCTGCTAGTGACGTTGTGACTACTGCTACGGCTGTCGGCGACGTTATTTCTTTTGTTATCGGTAGGAGGCGCTAGTTACGTAAACTCTATCATTATTTTTCAATGGCTTCGACTACAATGAGATTTTGTTGTAGTTTTTTCCTTTATCGATGCTTTGAATTTCTTTTAAGTTTCTTTGCTCCATTATCTCTCTCGTACGTTCCATCCTAACTATGTGTGCCTTAACTGCATGCATGTAGAAACGCAAAATTCATATATGTGTTAACTTTTACATAAATCCGTTTGCATGCACACACACTAACGCATCCAATCATATAAAATGTTTCATTCCCAAACAAACAGATGCATACACGCACACCACACACGCACACACCCTCACACACACATACATTCATACACGCGTGTGTACAATCACGATACACATATACA
>NC_068993.1:39981568-39986568 GCF_001194135.2 Octopus bimaculoides | reverse complement strand
GTCTTTGAGTTTGTGCTTGTCCGCCACCACTGCTTGATCTTTCGTGTTGGTTTGTTTGTATACCGTAGTTTAGCGATATGGCAAAAGAGATTGCTGGAATGTGTACAAATCTTTAAAACTACGTACTAAAGACGATATATAGAGATTTTTTAAAAGCTGATATATGCAGAATTTTTTTTTTTAATTATTAAATATTTCAAAAAAAATTACTGAAAAAAAGCAGAATGTCATAAACTTTTGGAGAAGAATTCTTCGTATGACGTGCATTTCGTTTGTAAGCACTTTCGTTGTTCAACTTCTTAAACATACGTGCTGTGGGTTAATCCGTGAACAACTTCCTCTATACGGATTCACCCAGAATACGTGTGTTTGAAAAGTTGAACAAAGAAAGCACATAAAAACAAAATATATACTCTGCGAAAACTTCTTCACCGAAGATTAGCGACAATCTGAGTTTTCAAAAAAATTTTTAATACTTAATAACTTTAAAATAATCTTCCTTTAAATTTTGTGACTAGCTACTATTTTTTTTTTTGCAAAATACCTTATACATTATGTGTGCGCGCGCGTGTGTGTGTGTACATATGTATACATATATATTTACATATATACATGCTAACATATATGCACACATACACATATATATACAAATATTCACGCACACTCACATACATACATACATATACATATATATATATATATATTTGAAAGTCTATGAGGATTATTTAATACAGTTTCTGAAGTGTAAAGGTGATCTATTTGCAAATTATATTTTTTAAAATGTTATGAAATCTTTTATGAGGATGTAACTAATCCTTTTTGAGAAGTTCTTTTCTAGTGTGTAAGCGCTTTCGTTGAAAGTGTACCTTAGCAGTGATTAATGCTTTTATTTTGGCATCCACGGAAACACTCAGAGTAGAAAGAGACTGACTTTCTTTCTCTCTCTCTACATATAATATATATATGATATATACGTATATGCATATATATATATATATATACATAATACACACACACATTTATTATACTATTGTCTATATTCTTTATATACACACACAAACACATAAAAACGAACACACATACATGTAGATGTGAGCATGTACTCCACAGTTGTCGAAGCCATTTGCGCGTTTTACATGCATTAAATAATAAAAGTTCAGTGATGTATTTCAGTTGTTGCTGTCGTTTAACCCATGGTCAGCCCTTCCAGTGAACCAAGGAAGAAAAGCGTGGCCACCGTGTGTATTCCACTATTTGCTTACAGACATACTGTGAGAATACATTGCTTAATATATTTTGTTTTTAAGACAATAGACTGTAACTAGAGGAGGATTTGACTTTTATTTCTGACAAATTTAGTGACCTCGTTGCTCGTGGTTGTGTGAAGGGTAGGAATTAAGCCATCTTTGAGATTAGTGACCATGTGATATGTTGACTTTTATTCTTTTAATATGCCCACAAGAAAGCAATTGGACAAAATTATGTATAGATTTAGATGCAGAGTGCAGCAGAAAACGTCTTTCATATAACACTGTGTGACAAACTTTTTAGTTATTTTCATCTTTGGCCAGTAAGTGTTATTTCCTATTTGATTCTATCTAGAAATCAAAGGAATTGATTACTATTCCGTTGAAACTTTGCTTTTGTGACTAGGACATCAATGTTTTGAAACTGGCTTATTTTCCATTACATCTCATATAGATTTAGCGCTGAGTTGCCGAAGCAGAAATATCGTTATAGCAAATATTCTGCTCAATACCACATATTTCCTTGACCATAACCACTTGAGCATGTCCCTCTAGTGGCTGACAGTATGTGGATCTCTGCTCATGAGCTGGAGTAGTGGGGGAGCATCATAGCCATGTATTGAGAGGGATTCTTTGGAGCATAAAGAAATTCAATAAGGACAAAGTTTGAAGGAAATATTAACCATTTTTCATACTTTCTAGGAAATAACAGTTGCTACCGAAGGACAAAAATCATGTTAAACAGTGAAATTTACACAGCTATTGATTAGGTACTGAAGAAATTACACAGATTATGATAGTATCGTCATATAGTTCAATTTCCTTTTTCTTATTTAGCAAAACCGTTGAAACCGGTGTATATCTTGTATTTGCTTCTGACACGTTTATCAAAAATAGTGAATCTGGGTGGTGTTTTTGTGGCAACCTGTAAAAAAAAAAAAAAAAAAAGAAACATTCATCTACTTTATTTTCATTTGCTTTCACTTCTCCAATTGGCTAATGTGGGAACAAGGAAAGAGAAAAAAAAATGGCAAATTCTTCAAATAATCTTGTTATTCCTATTTTTACTTGAATGTCTCTTAATTTATGGAAAAATGATATAGACAGTAATATAATGCCTTTTAAAATACAGACTAAACACACACGCACACAGAGTCATAAACACTAAAGAAAAAAAAAATAAATAACCAACAAAACCCAACAAATGTGTTCTTTTTAATATTTATTTTATATAGAACGATGCAGAATAAAAGACAAAAATCGAAAGAAAAAAATAACTAGTGAAAACGAGAGACATTCAAGATAACATATATCGCAAACCATTCTAAATACTTTCGAATGTATTACCCTATCGGTGATGATATGTTGTCTTTTATTCTTTTAGAAAAATTGTCTATGGACGGTAAAATGGATTACATATTGATGCTAGTTAAAAGTTTGCGATCTCACGTTGCCAATAATTCAACAATTACAGAGATAAAGAAAGAAAAAAAGAAAAAGCTCAGAAACAAATATATACAAGCGCAGCCTATATACCTCTAAATCATATAGATATAAAGAGAAAGAAATAGATATATAGGTAGAGAATGAGCGAGAGAGAGAGAGAGAAAGAGAGAGAGAGAGAGTAAGTGTGAGAGCCAGGGAAAAGCTTCCGACGTCAAATATCTTTGCACACAAGAGATTGCGTCTGAATAACTTACAATGATTCAAATATGAGAAGATTATTTGGCAATGAGGCAAACCGCTATGAAGCACAATCGGTAAATCTTAAACATTTGTATGTATATTACTCACATACGTACTCAAAAATGCTACGTATATATATATATATATATATATATGTATGTATGTATGTATTCATTTATTCTTTTACTTGTTTCAGTCATTTGACGGCGACCATGCTGGAGCACCACCTTAAAGGGTGTTAGTCGAAGAAATTGACCCCATGACTTATTCTTTGTAAGCCTAGGACTCATTCTGTCGGTTTTTTATGCCGAACCGGTAAGTTACGGGTGCATAAGCACACCAGCATCGGTTGTCAAGTGACGTTGGGGGACAAACACAGACAGAAACGCGCGCACACACACACAAACACTCGCACACATATATATACGATGGATTTCTTCCAGTTTTCGTCTACAAAACTCACACACAAGGCCTTGGTCGGCCCGAGGCTATAGTAGAAGACACTTGCCTGAGGTGCCATGCAATGGGACTGAACCCGGAACCATGTGGTTGGGAAGCAAGCTTCTTATTTCTTTACTGCCCACAAGGGCTACACACAGAGGGGACAAACAAGGACAGACAAAGGGATTAAGTCGATTGCATCGACCCCAGTGCGTAACTGGTACTTAATTTATCGACCCGGAGAGGATGAAAGGCAAAGTCGACCTCGGCGGAATTTGAACGTAGAACGTAGCGGCAGACGAAATACCGCTAAGCATTTCGCCCGGTGTGCTAACGTTTCTGCCAGCTCGCCGCCTTTTTACCACACAGTCACGCCTGCCTATATATTTCTATAAATAAAACTGAATTTGTTTGTGTGCGTGTGTGTGTGTATGTGTGTGTGTGTGTGTGTGTGTGTCTGTCTGTCTGTCTGTCTGTCTGTGTCTGTGTTTGTGTGGTGGGTATGAAAACTGAGTTAGCGATTTTTGACGTATGAAGGATCAAAAGATTCAGTAATCTTTCGGTCACCAAATGAAGTATGTTTTTGCACAACTCCTTTTTACTACAAACATAATCTCGAAAACGAGGTCAGGTCGCACAATTTTGAGGTCATATTCAGGCAATATGTGGATTTGCTTCTAATCTACGTTGCCAATTTTAATGCGTTTGGTGCCAAAAATGCAGCAATGTACAAGAAGTGTTATGAGTGCATTTGTAATGGACAAAACCTTAGTTGTCAACGGAAAATTACCTCAAACCAGGCTTTTTTGGAACAATTATTAGTACATTTTTGTCAATAATGGTCTCTCGGCTACTAAACTGCCAATGTGAACGTCTTCAGTATTCCATGATTAAACAAAGTCTTTGAAGTATTGTGATATCATTTCTTTGCACAAAGTCCTATTTTTCAAGAGAAAATTGACTAATGAACCGTGTTCTTGCATAATTGTGATCGCTTCTGGCATTAGTACTGAAAACAATTTGTCCATTCAGATTTTCTTGGTAGCAAACGACTCGGGAATTAAATTCAGTAAGATTTCCCAAAGGATTAAGCAGAGTAAGAGCCTATATTCGTTCATATGTGGTAAAGACGTGAAGCAATCACTAAAACGTTTCGAACTTTTTTGCCTTTAGCATTTTTCTCTTTATTCGACCCAATTTACGCAAAGTTGCTTATAGTTATTAGTATATATTCATGCCTATTATTCATTCCAAACGCCGCAAAGTTCGTAACGATTTTGCTACAATCTCCTTATTTATCACAGTGGTTGAGCATGAAATATAATGCGGGTGGTGCGATGGAAAACAAAAGTCTGATACACATATGAGTCTGCCCACAGTGCGTGTCACTTTATTGGTCAGCATGCACACCATGATCACTGATTGGTACAATTTCAAATCAATTTTTCCTTATCACAGACATGTACTGCAAAACAAGTTGGTCGGATGGTGGTGTTGTTGTTATCAACGACGCAAACAACGCCGGGGTGCATCGTATGTGGTGCGTACGTTCCGCTTGTAGGCGAAAATTGAGTATGTGTGTGTGTGTGTGTGTATATATATATATATATATATATATATATATAT
>NC_068993.1:39978504-39981208 GCF_001194135.2 Octopus bimaculoides | reverse complement strand
GATCTTATATATATATATATATATATATAATACAATGTGGTTGTGGGTTATAAGACGCGGGCATACATATATACATACATACATACATGTACACCACTGTCTTGGCTAATAAAGAGTGAGTTCGATTCGCGTAGACAATATAAAAATTTCAACCCGTTGTCTTCTATATTAAAGATATAAATACTAGCATACCTTGATATTGTGTAGATTGACAAGAAGGTTGTGATGTCGCTCTGGTGTACTTGTTAGCACTGCTTATAGCGTTTACAGCAGGTAAAGCGCTTGGTTTCTGCAGCCGATGGAAGAAATTTTATATCTTCTCATTCATGCATGAGTATGTATGCATATAAATATGAATATCCGTAAGTAAGTACAGATCAACGTTACACACATGTATGTATTTATGTAGATATATAAGTATTTATGTATGCATCTATGTATGTATCTATCACTCTATATATGTACTTGAGCGCGCGTGTCTGTGTGTCTTAATGTTAGTGTTACTAAAGTACGAATCTATAAAAAGCAACAAACATCTACCGATAGTTACAACTTCATTATACATAGCAAGTTAATTGGTAATTCAAGTTTCACCTCTTCTTGGCTTATTCAACAAGTGATCGGAATATAAAATTTGTTGATATTTATACAAATATAATTTACAAATGGAATGAATATGTGTAGGATGTGCAGGCATGTACAACAAAAACAGCCAAGTATTACATTATTAAAAGGGGTCTTTTGTTAGCATTACAACGCTTTTAAGTATTTCAAATACAAATGCACACATCTGGGATCATATTTTCTTATTCATTGTCAGATTTAAGGGTTTATCGGAAATAAAGCTTCAACTTTAGGCTACTTGGTGTTTCTGCATCAAAATTCTTCTAATTTCCTACTTTTTGACTAGTTTCTTCGTTGTTCTTGTCGTTGCTTAATCTTTGACCTTGTCAGATTATAGTTTTAAAAAACCCACCCAGAGTTGTTAATTTCATAATTTCCTATATCAGAAAATACGGTGCATTGTTTAATATATCCGGAAATTTTCAAACCGGCACTGTTTGATTCGAAGGGTCTTCAACAAAGGTCTTGTAGTGAACTGTTTGTAAGAATGACTGCTATGCAAGACCTCAAACTTCTGTTTTGACTACGAATTATGAAACGAGTTTGTAATGACACAGAGGAGGTGCAGGTGCAACTGTGCACAATTGAATAGCGATGACATAAATGCATTGCTTGCGACGGAAACCAAGCCGGAAAGTACTTTTATATAGAGGAAATTTGAATGATCTAAATCTTTTAATGAAAATATCCTATTTTTACAATAGGTTCGGTATCATGCGTGCATATATATATATGTATATATATATATATATATATATATATGATAAGGATTCAGAATCGGGTAGGATTGGATAAACTTATGATTCCAGCGTATGGTTGGTAAGTATCAAATAGAATATTCCGGTTGTGTACACAGAGAAAACCAAACCTATAAGTATTTAGCGCCTAGGGGCTGGTCCAAAGTAAGCGTTACGTTGTTGGTATACTGTAGGATGTCTGACAAGTAGTAAATACTCTTGGTGTATTACAATCAAATGGATAATAACAGACGATGTATAATTGTCAGTTCATTACAGCTGTTTCTTACGCATTTTCTAATAGAAGAATGAGAAGATTATTTCATTACAAAAAAGAATGCCGTAATCATCAGGTGAATCGTAATTATACAAACAAAAGAATACCTCAACAATACAGCAGGGACGTGGATGAAGGGATGAAGTTTGTCGAGGCTAACTATGAAAACAGATTTAAAAAAAAAGCCACGTCCCTGCTAAATTCTTAGGATATTCTTTTGATTGTAAAATTACGTTTCATCTGATGATTATGGTTTTTTTTTGTAGTGTTCTCATTCTTCTATAAAAAAAAAGCGTAAGAAACAGCTGTAATGAGCTGACAATTATCCATCGTCTGTTATTATTCATTGGAGTATATATATAGGGTATGTGTATGTATTATACCTTGTGAGTGTGCGTATATAAGCCCGATTGTTTAAAGTTATGTGAATACATTGCTAAAATTTTGTATGCATTGATGTCTCTGTGTGCGTGCGTTTAGCTATATTCTGCGTATTTTGCGTATATAAACTCTCATAAATGTATATGCAAGTATACTTTTGTGGAAAATTTTTAATGTTTCTTTTATGTTTTTCATTGCATGGCTGGTGAAATATATTTAAAAAGAAAAAGAAAATCAGAGAGCAAAGAATAGAAGATAGAGGAATAAAATTTATGTGAATTATATCTAAGATAGCTAAAACAAAATTATTTAGAGACTCTTTGAAAAATGCTTATAACAAAAATAATTTTTAGGACCCATGCAGAGATAATATAGCTTTCGACTGGTCTTTATATTGTTTAATAGACAACATAAATCCTGGTAGTGTGTAGATCTTTATCAAGATTTTAATACAACGAATGTCTATTTGCTACCGTTACACTGACGTCAATCACACAGCATTGCAATATTTGAAATGTGGGAATTCTCTCTAAAACATAGCAGAATGTAATCTCATGTTTAAATATGTAAATGTATTTCGGTCATAGCTGAATGTTCGGGATGAAACGAAGAAGCGTAAACTAATAAATTAGACACACACACACACACACACACACACACACACACACACACACACACACACACA
>NC_068993.1:39975544-39978127 GCF_001194135.2 Octopus bimaculoides | reverse complement strand
TATATATATATATATATATATATATATATATATATATATATATATATATATATATATGGCACACCCAAACACATATAATACAATAGTTTTAGATATAATGTCAAAGAACACAAAAACCTTGCTGGGAAACAGTAGTAGCATAGAGGAATAAAAATGATTTCCCATTTCAACAAAAAGCATTATTGTCTCGGTCAGTTAGTTGAGAGCTTTTAAATAATAAAACAAACAGCGCACAACGATGGGGAATGCATCTATAGAGATTTGGAAGATAAATCAAATAGATATTTGTTGAGAATGTGTCGTGTGCTGCATTTATCAGGGAAATATCTTCACAGCTTCACTATAAATGATTGAGAACAAAGAGAACCACACTTCAAAAGTTAGAAGTAGAAATATGGCGTCATCATGACATGAATATTAAACTGAAATTTGTCATTTCTTTTATTTATTTTTTTTCTTTATATAGACATACGTAAACTTTTTTGCTTTGTTTTGTTTTAGAGTGTTTGTTATCTGTAGTGTTTGCTATTTTAGTTTTAACAGTAAAAAAATATCATCATCATCATCATCATCAACAACAACAATAAAAACAACTAGATGTCCTTATGTTTAAATGTGTTAAATATCAGGGTCAGACAATCGAACGATAACCAAAATATATACTAACAATTGTGCTTGTTTTGACTGTTGGTATAACTCTATTAAAAAGAAGAAAAAAAATCGTGAATATATTTGTGTTGCATTTCATTTAGCGGAACCTGAAACAGGAAACTGGAAACAAATAATAATAATAATAATAACGATAATAATAATAACAATAATAATAATAATAATAATAATAATAATAATAATAATAATAATAATAATAATAATAATAATAATAATAATAACGATGATGATAAAACTAGAGAAATACCTTCCTCAATATACATTCAGTATGATAATATCTATTTAAAATAGCAAATATTTAGCAATGCTATTAGTTGACACAATGAAATAATCAGTATGCATTGATGATATTAATCTTATCGATCCAGAGATCCCAGTGAAACAGTAATGATATAATAGAGCTATATTTTCACATAAGATATGAGGCCCATTTTTGCAACGAACTGTATCAGTGTCGTTCTGGCATATATTTTAACAACCCAACACCAGCAATAAAAGGCAAAATACGATTTCATTTCTAATTTGCTACTTCCTGATGTTGAGTTCAAATAATTCTATTGCTGAAATTTATTATTCATTTCTGGGGTGTGTGGGTAGGAGTATAAAATAAGTGCCAGGAAGTTTACTGGAAAAAGAAAATGTTTGATCCAGTTTCAATTGGCGATTAGCAAAAATGCTAGTTATAGCAGGATTTAAAACAAATAGTTACCTTTTATTTCAATCATCAAATTAAAAGGAAAAAACTTCACTTGTACTTCTGTACTGTATTTGTGCAATCTACAAATCTGTGAAATTGGTGTGTGTGGGATATAGCAGAACATTACATAGCTGGTAGCGGGGAAACTGAATCCGAAACGAAGACAGATATTCTACTGTAAACAACTATAGCAACATTTCACCATTTGATAGCCAAAGGAGAGTTACTTAAAATATATCGTTGAGACACCTTATGACATTGCAATCTTAAAGATAGATGGCTTCTTCTGGTACACATTCACACAGAGGACTGGAATATTACTGTTTGTTTCTCATTTTCACTGTGGTAATTATTAGGTCGAATATGCTCTGTGTGCTTATGACTGCCTTCCAACAAAAGGAAATAATCAAAGATTATTCAGTAAATGTGGTCTACCAGTGATAATAGCCAAACAAAGCAACGCATGGAAGTGTTTATTGGATAGAAATACGGTACAACTGAATCGAAAGACAGAATATTCGATAAATCAACAGTGAAACTTATAAAAGAGTGATTTATAAGTATTATATAATCCTATAATTATGCAGAGGTATATATACTCACACATATACGTATACGTAATTATACGCCTTTATTTCTTTATCTCGGTGTGCTCATTGCGGCGGTGGTCATGTTGGATCAGAGAGCACATTGTGGACTGTTTTGAGCTGTTGTAAATTATGTAGATCTAGAGAAACAGAGTTTTTAAAATTTAGTCTTGTTACTAGTTGGGCTAGTGACCGATGAAAGCTGGTGTCGTGTGCTTTTAGACATGTTATATATACCACCAGTCATTAGAAAATAGTATAAACAAATATATGAAGCACAGAGTTGAAAACAAATTTTGAATTTTGGAGACGTTTCAGAATGTGCCCAGTAATTAAGGCCCGTTAAATGTTACATTATTAAAAAAAAAAACTATATTATTCGGTTTTACAGACATAAAATATACTTTATTAAATAAACTAATGAGGTACGTTAAACCCAATGGAGTAACTAACTAACTAACTAACTAACTAACTTACTAACCAAGTTTCGACCTATTTACATATATATGTCTCCATGTCTCTACCTATTGATACACATATATACATATAGGTGTGTATATATGTACTTACGAATATATATAGATGCATACGAACCTATATATATATATATATATATATATATATATATAT
>NC_068993.1:39973783-39975437 GCF_001194135.2 Octopus bimaculoides | reverse complement strand
ATATAGAGAGAGAGAGAGAGAGAGAGAGAGAGAGAGAGATTGATACATACGTATATAAATAGTGAACGTGGCTTATTCGCAACTTACAACCGAAAGGCAGAAGTATATGAATTGCTTTGACTCACATTTTTAGCAATACTGGTGCTGACTAGTGCCCTTATTCACCTTAGTGACGTATATACATATGTGTGTGTATGTGTGCGTGTGTGTGTACAAGGCAATAGATAAGCAGGTATACTTAAATGTGTATGTACGTGTACGTATTCCGGGCAGCGAAAGAGTGAAAGAGAGGTAAACATGGAAGCAGAGTTTACCGCTAGAACACTTGTCAAACTCTCTCCGGATAAAGGAAGTTTACTTGTACACCCTCGGTGTTTTGGTTACAAGAAATACAACGGGGTTGCTTAGGCTCATAAATTCCTCGAAAACTAATTCCGGTACATACGCGCGCGCGCATGCTCTCACACACATACATGAACACACACATATATTTATATAAATATGCATATATATACATATATATCTATACATGCATACATATGATATATATATAATCATATAGTATACATATATATTAAAACGGCTTGTGTATGTATGTGTATATATATATATATATATATGTGTGTGTTTATTTCTAAATGTCAGTCCATATATAACTTTTAGTGACACGGTATGAAACTTTTTACTCCTAGCATTGAAAACATAATTAGTGTTTTTCCCGACATGTCTCGCAAAAGAGCTTCGCAAAAGAGCTTCGCAAAAGAGCCTTCATGGAGATCTCTGTTGCAAAGACTGCTCCAGATCCCATCAGAAATATCTGATAATTGTACGTCCTTAATCCTTACACGAAACTGAGAGTAATGTCATGTATTAAGTACATTCGACTGTATTATAAAATTGATCATTTCTATTGCATATATTGTGTAGTTCCCTTTTGACACATGAAACTTACTCTATTACATATATATATATATATATATATATATATATATATATATATATATATATATATATATATATATATACATATATGTGTATGTGTGTGTGTGTGTGTGTGCGTTTGTGTGTGTGTGTGTGTGTGTGTGTGCGCGTGTATGTACCTATATATCTATGTATATGCGTATGTATGTGTCTGCATAACCATGTGTCAATGTATGATTGTTTGCACCTCGATTAATAAGGCTAATAAAGTTAGTGACGTTTTAATAAGGTTAGTGACGTTTTTTTCACTTATTCGACGTTTTGCTTCGCGGCTTCCCTACCCTGTTTCATGCTTCTCCCATCAACATTTGTAACGTTTGTAACAACAATAGTTACACTCATAGAGATTCTCTCCACCCGTCATAGATGATTGTTTAACACCTTTTTTTACCGCTTTAGTATTTTATTTCCATTTTACTCCTCTATTTCTTCATTCTCTTTTGTATGATATCAATATGCCCCGTACACATTTGTTATTATAAACAGAGGTTATTCTACACAACATTATATATGTATATATGTATAAATACGTACATTTGTGTATATATATTTCACTTTCTATTTCTGTGTTTGTATACTTGTGTATGTCTTTGCACATGTGCAACTATATATATGTATATATACATATATACGTATACATATATACATATATACATATATATATATATATATA
>NC_068993.1:39972565-39972984 GCF_001194135.2 Octopus bimaculoides | reverse complement strand
TATATATATATATATATATATATATTTATAGACAGACACATTGTGTATCTGGGTATATGTGAATGAAAACCAAGTTTAATTATAAACAATACAATCGCGAAATCGTTGAAAGTATATGTGTAGCGTAATGATATTATACACAAGGATTTCATCCGTATACATATATATATATATGTATGTATTGAAAATTATAGACCTAGAGACCCACGCAATTTTATGCAAATATGTATCTGCCTCTAAAATGTGTCTGTATGTCTATGGAAGCAATCACAATTGTAAAACACTGCATCCATCATGGACATACATACGTAGCCTGTTTATAATGCACGTATGTATGCAAGGATGTATGTAGTTATGCATGTGGTTTAAATCTCTCTCTTTCTCTCTGTATATATATATATATATATATATATATATAT
>NC_068993.1:39970605-39972011 GCF_001194135.2 Octopus bimaculoides | reverse complement strand
ATACATATACACACACACACACACACACACACACATATATATATATATATACATATACATCTCTAGGTATATAAATATATATATATGCATGTGTTTATATCTTCTAACTGTTTAACTCGAAGTATATAGAAGCAATGACTTTCATGCTTTTCAGCGCATATAATGATGAAAATCGACATTAATTTGAACCAGTGTCTTTTTATTCTTGAATAAATATTTCAAAAGAAAATTTATTATTTTCCCAGTATGACTTCCTGCATGTATCATATGTATTTAATTTCTCTTTACCTCTTAGATATTCTAGTCTCTTCCTCGAAAACAAATTGTTTTAATATTCATTATTCATTCAATTTTCCACACGTTTACCCCGATTTATTTGCCATTTCATATAGAATATTCCCATCATACGATATAACCTGTTAATCTTATACTGTAGAATCAACTTTAATATATAGGTTAACATATCTCCAGTCTGTTTGTACTTACTTCTATTTATATTTATCTTCCATATTGTTTTATTCACCGAAACATCGTCAGCCCTTCATTACTTCACCATTTAAACATCTTTCATTCTACAGTCTCCCTTTTCTTATGTTGTACATTGTAAGATTTCCGTGTATTTATTTGTACTGTTCTCTTCTCTTTTTCCCTTGTTAACATCATTTGTGTTATTGGGTGGTCTTCGTTTTGGTTCATATCTACACTGCTCCACCTATTCTCACAAATATCTGCTGAATGTTAGCTTTTGTAATGTCCTTCTGGTGAAGAGTCATCATCATTTGTCGTCACAGCTGGAAAATATAAGTCAATTGAAGACAGTTAAGTTTAAGGATACAACAACATAACAATGGCTTTCCTCTGTTATCTCAATGATTCGCATAAGGACATTGGCACATGCACATCATGCAAATGTATTTCCATATGTGTAGAATACACATGTTGAAACATATATAAACTTATATGTATACAGAGACATGCGCGTTTATATAATATACATTCTGAATTTTATATATATATTTCTTTTTATTCTGGCACTCCGTCGGTTACGACGACGTGGATTCTAGTTGATCCGATCAACGGAACAGCCTGCTCGTGAAATTAACGGGTAAGTGGCTGAGCACTCAACAGACACGTGTTCTCTTAACGTAGTTCTCGGGGAGATTGAGCGTGACACAGTGTGTGACAAGGCTGGCCCTTTGAAATACAGGTACAACAGAAACAAGAAGAAAGAGTGAGAGAAAGTTGTGGTGAAAGAGTACAGCAGGGTTCGCCCCCACCCCGCCGGAGCCTCGTGGAGCTTTAGGCGCTTTCGCTCAATAAACACTCACAACGCACGGTCTGTGTGTGTGTGTATGATACTGAGTGAATAAGTGAATTATATATATATATATATGTATATATATATA
>NC_068993.1:39967551-39970404 GCF_001194135.2 Octopus bimaculoides | reverse complement strand
TTTGCTTAAAAGAGTTCCAACACTGTCTGTTTTTTATGTTTTATTTATATTCCTGCAGAACTAATGTGGGGTATAGAATATGGAATATACAATATATAATATAATATACAATATATAATATAAAATAAAATATATTGTATATTATATTATATATTGTATATTCCATATTCTATACCCCACATTAGTTCTGCAGGAATATAAATAAAACATAAAAAACAGACAGTGTTGGAACTCTTTTAAGCAAAATAATATATATATATATATATACATAATTCCAAGAGAGTTAGACGTTGTGAATCCAACCAAATAAGGGGTAATATCTATCCAATATACTGCTGGTAGAATACCCAATTATTAATACACAAGTGTTTTTTGTTTCATTGCCTGACAATTACACTACTGAATGTAATAAATGGGTAAGGGTAAAAAGTTGTTTTACCCTTAATTTATACAGAGAAAATAAAATGGAGGGTGTCAAGAGGTGGTATTCATCAACTTTTAGATATTATATTATGTCTATTTATTTATTTAAAAAAAAACACTTATAACAGTAGAACAATATACATACATGTATAACATATGCTTTACATACATAATATATAAAAATACCAGTAATTATTAAAATATATAACGTAGAGCATAGAAAGTAGGATAGTCTCTTACAGCTGTTTCAGCCAAGAGGCCATAGTACCTCACTCTACTTCCATCCCTTCAGTGAACTGAAGTATTTGGTAGATAAGATTAAGGTCCTTGGGTGTGTCTCTGGGCTTCGTCAGAGAGATTCGAAAGTCCATAAGATTAAGTTACAAATATAAATACATATATACACACTACATATACATATACAGAAATATACATAAACGCACGCGCACACACACACACACACACACACACACACACACACACACACACACACACACACACACACACACACACACACACACACACACACATATATATATATATATATATATATATATATATAGCTATATATATTCATATGCATATGTATATGCATACAAAGGAGTCAATTATTATTATTATTATTATTAGGTGTATGCCTTTTGTGACTCCTATTATAAACTACGTCAAACATGGACTTAAAAAAATATACTAAATTTTCCAGTCTTCTGTTTGATATATTTACATATATATGTGTATACATTAATACATATATGTATAATTCTAAATACATATACTGTTAGTTAAACAATATAAAAAGTAAATTATTGTTTTTAGAACACTTTCATATTTTTTGATAGGGTCAAATTGTATATTTGACGCCTACTATATTCCTGTATACAAGAATGTTTTGCCAGCACCGACCTTTATGAGCGAGGTTTCTAAATTTAATGATATCTTTAGAATAGAAATGCCTTTAATTATTCTTTAAATTGTAACCGCAATCTGCTTTCCAATGTCGTGGTCGACAGATTGTAGCCTTACACACTTTATGTTTCTGAAATGTTTGTAATTTTGAATAGAAAATTCACTTGTTCATGATCTATTGAATCATCAACATGTCACTGTTCAAATGATTATTTGGTAAACCTGATGAGTTGAGTGTTGCGTAACATATCACAATGTCATGAATGTTGTGAATACTGCATAACTGACGGTATTATGTTTGTCACAGTAAAGAATCTTAATGAAACAGATGTAGCAGGACAAGATAACCTGCTTGTCAGTTTTTATCATGCTTTTGCACAACGCGTCTGTTTGCTTTCATCGTTGGTTACTTTCAGATTAAATTGGATTTGTGGATTACCAAACAGTAGCGAACATCCTTCATCGTTGCAGTCCGTGCTATAATAATCGATTACTCATTACTTAGCTGCCTTATTTGCGTCATTCCGTCTAGCCAATAATTGCAGCACACTTCAGTTTGATATGCCTTAATCCTTGGTAAGTTTCACTTATCAGTTTTCATCAGGACATCGGTTATCCTTTAATTTCTGAACGAAGTTTTGTGTGATTGCCGAAGTAAATCATTAAGTCCTTCCGTTGGAGGGAAATGTAGAGTAGCTCGAACTACTGAAGAAATAAATTATATAACAACTTATTCTTCTGAAACGTTGACAGGTGTAATGCAACAAAGCTTGTAAACTAGGTCCAGTTGTTGAACGAGACAAGGTTAACATTCGACATCAGCTGGAAAATTAGGGAGAACAGTAGGGACCCTACATAATGCCTAGAAAAATTGTAGCCCCTGCATTTTTGAAAATTGTTCTTTTTTCTCTGTTATTGTTACATCCTTGGTTTATACATGAACTCCAAAACAGATTCTTCAACTACTGCGCACATCAGTAGAAATTTTTCCTCCGGCACCAAACACACTCACACTAAAATCCGCTATTTATCGTCCCTGATCGTGGAAACGCGTCTCACGAATCAAATTGTTCTTCAAAAGCTTAAATGTTCCCCGTTCTCACGTTTTAAAATAAAAAGTTCTTCAGCTCATTGCACACTTTCTTTCTGTCTTTTATACCTTCGTACTTAATTGAATACTTCTTGAATTAACAATTCATTCCTTAACATTTGTCTGGCGTTTCCTTTCTTCTCTCTGTTATATATGTAATAATAATAATGATAATAATAATAATAATAATAATAATAATAATAATAATAATAATAATAATAATAATAATAATGATAATATATTATAATATATATATATAATTATAATAAT
The DNA here is from genome assembly GCF_001194135.2 of Octopus bimaculoides. Taxonomy (NCBI): domain Eukaryota; kingdom Metazoa; phylum Mollusca; class Cephalopoda; order Octopoda; family Octopodidae; genus Octopus; species Octopus bimaculoides. The sequence goes on along the minus strand of NC_068993.1, from coordinate 39,967,715 downwards.
ATATGTATACGTATGTATGTATATGTATATTTATGTATGTATGTACGTACGTATGTTTCTGTGTGTATATTTATATATATGTATATGTATATATATGTATATGAATATATATGAATGTATATGTATATATATGTATATGTATGTATATGTATATATATGTATAT
>NC_068993.1:39963580-39967412 GCF_001194135.2 Octopus bimaculoides | reverse complement strand
AGAGAGAGAGAGAGAGAGAGAGAGATAGAGAGAGATGGGAATGTAGATACGTATATACACTTATTAATACGTGCAATCATGTTTATCTAAACAAATATACATAATGCATATATTTTTGTAGTTATATATTTCTATTAATGTGTTTATCTAGATTGTTGTGGGTATATGTCTATATATTCAAACACGTTATAAATATATAAGTATAAATACATACACGCACATACACACAAACAGATACACATACACATATAAACAGACGAAAAATAAACTGAAATATATATATATATATACACTTGCATACACACACAAACATACCCAGAATAAACTGAGATACATACAACCATATAACACACATTTTTGATTAAGTATATGTGTATATATGTTTATATACACATATACTATATATATGTGGTTATTTATATGTTTACACGCACGCACACACACGTATATATATCAACATGCAAGAATGTAACATATGGTGATAGTGATGGAGATAAATACATAAAGAGGATGGAAGAGAGTGGGTAAGGAGAGAAGTCTGTACTGATCATCTAAATTGTAGAAGCTAAGTGCGGAATCCACATTAAGGACACGCTACATTGCTATTAATGATGTAAAGTCGGCAAGAACACTTGTCGCACAAAAGCTTAGCCTTGTCTAAACGTTATGTCGGACATATTGAAACGAGAAGAAGACATGTTGTTTTTACTGGAGAAGGGCTCTCCTTCCGGCACCCTCACTACTTTTAGTAATTTACACACTTACAGGTCAAAGTCGATATCGTTGGCACTTTTTGACACCAAATCCTAACAGAACCGACACCGATACGACAAAACAACAGCAGAAACAAGAACAGGAATAAAAGCAGTTATAAGAATTATAATGATAATAATAATAATAATAATAATAATAATAATAATAATAATAATAATAATAATAATATAAACAATAATAACAACAATAATAACTATATCTTTGATAATATGGTGTCTTTAGGACTATAATTATTTGGTTTTCTTTTTGATTACTTTTTCATTTGGAATTTCGGTTTCGTTAAGTTATAAAAGAAAGGAGGTGCGGTTTGAAAGATGGAAGACGTTTTCTAGCATCCAACGAACGCTTCATGCTCATTATAATTGTTTATATAACCCTGCTTTAACATTAACAGTTCTTTAACAATAACAATAATACCAATAATCCGATTAACTCCGTAGCACACTCTGATATCTAAGCTGACTTCCAGTAAATCTATACTACAGAGATCAAACCGTTGACGCTACGCTTATACCTAATATCACATTTGATAAATATATGTAACATATCGTTATTATTACATTGAAACAAGATGGCTGGGAGGGATTTGTGTCTATATGTGTATATGCTACTGTGTGTGTGTGTATGGAGGCGGTTATAGTAACAACGTCAATTACTATATCTTGTAAAATGATTTAACCGTTGTAGATAATGTACCGAATTTTCGACAGACTGTTGTAATTTGTAAATATTAGAGTATAAATGAATAACTGTTAGATTTAAGTACATGTAATCGTAGAGAAGATGAGGTCAAATACTTTTACGTTACACACAATAATGGCAATTAGAATTGTGTCTTAAGAAGACAGCTTTGGCATTTTCATACAATGAAATTTTCTTACAGAAATACAGAATATGGATATATTGATACAGTGGTGTCAAAAGTATTGGTGCAGTGTGGTCAAAGGGTTGAGAAGTTCACTTCGCAATGATAAGATTCCAGTTTTCGATTCCGCTGTGTGACATCATAGGCAAGTGCCATGTTTTGCTTCCTCGGGTCAACCCAAACTTGTGAGTAAAATCAGGTATACAGAAACTACATGGAAGCCCTTCGGAAGAGTTATAACCTATAATTTAAAGGTATAGCATTGTCACTCAATGCACCAAGCCGAAAATTATGTTGACGTTACACGTGTCTCTGGAATACTCAGCCATCTACACTCTAACTCAATGAGCATAGAGATTCAGTTGTTCTCACAACTGAACAATTATGGATAGAAGTTCTGACTGGGAGTCATTTTGTTAAATATAAAACTCATATATTTATGTCTATATAGAGCTAGAATACCATCTGTACGCATAGAAATTATTGTGTGTCTGTGTGTATAGCAATTGGTTTATATCCAAGTATATATAGAAATTAGGTTGCAGTAATGCCTGGAGTTTAAATAATTCCTTATACTATAGCGTCTGGATAGTTACTTTTGTAAATAATTTTTATAGCGATTTATACTATTCTAGAAAGAAACTGTCTCCATCATAAAATCATCATTTTGGTCTTTGGATTTCTTTAACGGAGTAAATTCTGTTACAGACATTCAAGCAAAATTTCCCCAATGTTCGCTATATAACGCTCTCACCTCCTATGCTCGCTGACCAGGTCTGAAAAGTATCAAATTTGATGTTTCTTCCTTCTGTGAGTATGTCACTTATAAAAGGTTTCAGAAATTTGTGACATTCATGCTTTACCAAGACGCATATGTATTTAAATCATATTCTGATAATCGCTTTGAACAGGTTAGAATCTAATCATTAATTCTTTTATTCTGTTGGGAGGCATACCCTACATGCCTTCACGGGGCTTCCGGCGCTTGTGGGAGGGAGACGGAAAGGTAACATCAGGTCAGAGGCTGACATGAATGCTTACACACGAGTAGATTCTCCTAAAGGTACCGAAGGTGCAAGGTAGTGGTGTAAAACAAGACGATGGAATAAGTTTATCATTTAAGTAAAGCTTGGTAGTATTTAAGCCCAGAGTACCGAGACCCGGTACAAAAACTGCCAACAAAAGTATCCGGTACTAGTTTCACAAAGTTCCAACAATGCACTGCGCTGGACTGTACTGTTTTATCGACCCCCAAAAGAATAAAAGACAAAGTTGACCTCAATGGGATTTGAACCCGAAGTGAAGAAAGACAGAAAAAATATTGCGCAAGATATAATGTTATTTTGACTTCAACAGGATTCGAACTTACGACACAGACAACCAGATCCAACACCACGACCCATTCTCTCCATCACTCACGCGTTCCTATTAATTTACCGCCTAAACAAAGAATGCTGGTGTAATAGGAAAATACATAAGACTGTAGGTTAGTCAGTTTTATACAGTTCACGGAAAGGATGCTAGGAAATATTCTACTGTTTGGCTTTATATTTCGATCTTGTCTGGAGGAAAAATTAAAAAATCGTAGTGAGAGTGATGCTTCATTAGGTCTCACCGGAGAAATAATAATGATGTATGTTTGTGACTACCAGCTGGATACCAGCTAGCTGTAGTTAGTTTGTAGTTTATACATAGCTGAGTACTATCTAACTATAAACGTAACGCTTAGAAAAGGTCTAGAATGTCAAATCAGCAGAATTTTATGTGTGTTTTTTTTTTAATGGATTTAGAAGGAAGAGTGGGTCTGTGTCCATACTTTTCTGTGGCTTTCTTTTTTTTCCGATGTAGGAATGAACAAACATGCGTACAAACCCATATACCCTGTTTGTCTGGGATAGGGCTGCATGGAATTCCCATTAAGGACAGGATGGAAATGTGTGTGGTATCAACAAATACAGAACTAACAATATCAACAACACAACTAACAAGTACAACAATAACTTCACGACCCAATATCAGAGGTTCTACTCAACGTGGTCATTTCAACATGCTAGAAATAGTAACTTAATCTCCCTCCCTGACGTCTGAAATAAAGGAAAAATGTTGAAAATGCACTCATATACATACATACATATATATATATATATATATATATATATATATATATATATACACACACATATTAGTCAATGT
>NC_068993.1:39957257-39961666 GCF_001194135.2 Octopus bimaculoides | reverse complement strand
ACACACACACACACACACACACACAAACACACACACACACACACATATATATATATATATATATGCGTATATACATATACACACACAAGGCGGCGAGAAGGTAGAATCGTTAGTAAGTTGGGCAAAATATTTAGCGAACACAGTAAAAAACAATATTAAAAACTGATTATATATAACCACCTATCGTCTTGCGATGAACTGTTAAACAACTGCACTGTTGGTGTCTGTTGGCATACAATGTATCCTCCTTCAGATTTGTCAAATGGCTTTCGTTGTCTTGTTTTTCAGACCACGTTCTTTTGCACCAAAATGTATCGTTCATATTTGGTATGGAGAAATTGCTGAAGGACCATTCGTCGCGAACCTGTTGTTCTCGATACTCTCTCTATTTATCTGTTCTAATCGATTGACCATCTCCTACACTACTCTACTTTTCTTCGCTGCTTCATCTCTGTCTAAAATAACAGATTTATTTTAAAATTCTCTTTAAGCAAATCTTCCAAACTTTAAAACGCTTAAATCTTCAAATAATATGTTACTATACACAATAAACGGAGGCGCAATGGCCCAGTGGTTAGGGCAGCGGATTCGCGATCATAGGATCGCGGTTTCGATTCCCAGACCGGGCGTTGTGAGTGTTTATTGAGCGAAAACACCTAAAGCTCTACGAGGATCCGGCAGGGGATGGTGGCGAACCCTGCTGTACTCTTCCACCACAACTTTCTCTCACTTTTACTTCCTGTGCCTGTAATTCAAAGGAGTCACTCTGTGTCACGCTGAATATCCCCGAGAACAACGTTAAGGGTACATGTGTCTGTGGAGTGCTCAGCCACTTGCACGTTAATTTCACGAGCAGGCTGTTCCGTTGATCGGATCAACTGGAACCCTCGACGTCGTAAGCGACGGAGTGCCAACAACAACAAATACACAATAAATATACAAATAGTCTCACACATAAATAATCCTTCGCCACTACGTTCACTAAGCAACTTCTGTCATCTAGCATTCCTTTTCTTTATTTCAGTGTTAATAACGTTCTTATAACGATTCCTGTTGCCCTTTATGTTGGTCAAAATTTTAAGCAGAAGTTTTTTTTCTGTATTTATTGGTATATTTCCTCATCTTATACGCGAGAACTATTTTATGGTTCAAATCCGTTTCGGATAGCCAAACGGGTTTTATACCCGAACCCTAAACTATAAAGCAGCAATTAAAACAATAAAATATGTCCCTAAATTCTTTAAGAAATTCCATTAAATCTGTGTCGTCTTATTCTAAAAACCATGCCAAATTATTGCCGTGGCTAATTCCTCTGTCAGTTATTTTCTATCTAAACGCCATCTTCATTTGCGGATATATCGAAGTCGTTATAATATGTCAACAATTTAAAATTCCCATGTATGTTTTGAAAAAAATAAAGTAAAAATGCATCCGAATATGTTTAGATTACAAAGGAGGCATCTTCAAAAGCGAATAGAGCTTATTTATTTTTCACAATAAACTTGGATATACATAAAAGGCGGACAAACTCTAGACGTCTTTCTTCACTTAGGCATTTCACACGTGAAAATAAACCAAAGTAAAAACGGAAAAGGAAAAAGAAAAAGCCATCACCAGTCTTAAGAGAAAGACCTCCCGATGGCGTTTGAAATTCGAAACTGTGATAATTTCATTGATAACAGGCAAGAAGTTCGAAGGAAAGAAGAAAAACAAAGATAAGGAGACTATTCGAAATCAAAGTGTTATTTTTTTAATGCTTTTAGTTCTATGCTACGAAACAAATACCTGTCTTAAAGTTACTCCGCATATAATCAGCGGAACATAATACTGGACTACAAAGCTCTCTAAATTACTTTAAGCATATATAACTACATACATACGAGTGTGTGTATAGACGTGTATCTCTCTCTCTCTCTGTACGTATGTATGTATATATATATATGTGTGTGTGTGTGTGTGTGTGTGTGTGTACATACATACATGTGTGTGCGCTTGCGTGTGTGGGTGGGTGTGCGCGCGGGGCGTATGTGCTTGTGTTTGCATGTATTATAAACCCGCATACATGAAGACATATATGTATGTGTACATATAAAAATATATGCGTGTATGTGACTACATATGGTGCCTATATAGGTGTGCATGTATATATTTATATGTATGTATGTATGAATGTATATCTATATGTATGTATATTGGTATAGTCACAGAGTTGCATGTATGTGTATATAAATAAATACATTTATTGGTAATACCAGGTTTCGAACTCGGGGATTTACGTATGCAAAGAGAAAGGTCTGCCACTGAGCTACATTCTCTTAGCTATATGCGTCAGCACTATGGCGGTGAGCTGGCAGAAACGTTACCACACCGGATGAAATGCTTAGCGGTATTTCGTCTGTCTTTGTGTTCTGAGTTCAAATTCCGCCGAGGTCGACTTTGCCTTTCATCCTTTCGGAGTCGATTAAATAAGTACCAGTTACACACTGGTTCGATATAATCGACTTAATCCGTTTGTCTGTCCTTGTTTGTCCCCTCTATGTTTAGTCCCTTGTGGCCAATAAAGAAATAAGAAACGTTAGCACGCCGGGCGAATTTCTTAGCGGTATTTCGTCTGTCTTTGTGTTCTGAGTTCAAATTCCGCTGAGGTCGACTTTGTCTTTCATTTTTTCGGAGTCGATAAATTAAGTACCAGTTACGCACTGGGGTCGATGTAATCGACTTAATCCGTTCGTCTGTTCTTGTTTGTTCCCTCTATGTTTAGCCCCTTGTGGGCAATAACGAAATAGGTATTTCTCTGTCTTTGTGTTCTGAGTTCAAATTCCGCTGAGGTCGACTTTGTCTTTCATTTTTTCGGAGTCGATAAATTAAGTACCAGTTGCGTACTGGGTTCGATGTAATCGACTGGACCCTTCACCAAAATTTCGGCCTTGTACAAAGAGTAGAAAAGTATATGCGTCAGCACAGACACATACAAATATATATTCTACTTACACAATAATACATACAATGCAAGTTTGTGTTTATTCAGTTTGCATTCTGCATTGCGCATTACCAGGGTTTCAGTTGCTTGAATAATTTGTACCCGTGAAACTTTATATTACAATTCAATAACCTTCAGCTTCTATTAAAACTTTCATACTCAGCCACATGTATTGAATACTTTCCTGTTGCTTGAAAGCTCAAATATAAACCATTCTATCTATCTATCTATCTATCTATCTATCTATCTATCAGTTTTATTATTATTATGGCCGGGTTCCAACCTGGACCGCAGCAACAAAGACTGCCTGCCACACTTCTCAGACCATCATCTCTGCTTCGAGTTCCTGGATACATTCCAGGCCGGAGTCTGCAATCAAGTTGTTGATATAAGTTTGACGATGTTTTATTCTTTTTACATCATTATGAAGTGGGTTCCACGAGACTAATTTGGATGCTTCTATCTCAAGGTGGTACCCGCAGTGACCAGATAGTCGCAGCCATCTTCTCGATTACTTTCAGCATATCTCCATAAAGGTATTTATTTGTCATAGTTTGTTGCCGTTGTACATGTAGATCCATTCGTTACATCCTTGTGTGGCATCCGTTTAACCCGTTTGATAATTTCTTTGTCAGTGTCAATGTCCCACTGGCATATAACACTGAATCAACAGTTGCAATAAACGCCTTGATTTTGATTTGCGTGGGCAAATTGGAGTTCCAGACCTTTAGTTTGTGACAAGCTGTATATGCTTGTGCCTTCCTGACCTTGACGTCTACCTCCGAACTGCTCATCGAACCGCCTATCTATCTATCTATCTATCTATCTATCTATCTATCTATCTATCTATCTATCTATCTATCTATCTATCGACATATTTATTTATATGTGTATCGACCTTTCTACGTATGACTGTCAGTTTGTCTGTCTGTATCTGTCTGTCTGTCTCCCTGTGTCTATCTCTGTGTGTCAGTCTCTCTGTGTCTGTCTATGCGAATCTCTCTTTCTGCGTGTCTGTATGTCTCTCTCTGATTGTTTATTGGCTGCATGGAGATAACTATCACGTACTTTTCTTTGCGATTTTCCTGTGTTGCAACTTCAGGAAGCTTTCCAGCCATATTCTATCTGCAGTACGCTAATGAAGGTGTCACATGTCCATATTTATATCTGACCAAATGACAGCTGGAAATGGCACCCACACACACCTACGAACTCACTCACACACACACACACACACAGAGTCTCTCTCACTCTCTCTCTGTCTGTCTGTCTCTCTCTCTCTGTCTGTCTGTCTCTCTCTGTGTCTGTCTGTCTCTCTCTCTCTGTCTGTCTGTCTGTCTCTCTCTCTCTCTTTCTCACACATACACATATACACATAGACATACATACATGTGCATATATATGTAAATATATATATATATATATATAT
>NC_068993.1:39956492-39957027 GCF_001194135.2 Octopus bimaculoides | reverse complement strand
GTGTGTGTGTGTGTGTGTGTGTGTGTGTGCGTGCGTGTGTGTGTGTGTGTGATTATATTACTATGCAAAAATCATTTTCTTATTTTCACATTTATTGAGCTCTTTGCTTTTCGTTTTTCACAAAATGTGAAATAGATATCTGTTGAAGTATAGTAATATCTTACACCCCCTCACCAAAAGCTAAGCATTACGTTCCATACAGTTCCATATATTTATGTTCAAAAATAGTTCAGATGTGCCATTACAGCTCTCTCTCTCTCTCAATTTGTCTGTCTGCCTGTCTGTCTCCTTCCCCTCTCTCTATTTACATGCTTCTTTCCTACATACGGTGTTTAGTTCCTTGCATCGAAGGGAAGTATACTTTTGTTATAAAGGCAACACTTAGCTTGAATTATGCACCTTTTACTTTAATGGCTATTACCAAAACATGTAACTAACTCTTCAAGAATATATACGGTTGTCTAGCTGAACAAATACCCAAGCAATGTTGATGAGTGCGCGCGCATGCATGTGTACTAGTTTATATATATATATA
>NC_068993.1:39955369-39955923 GCF_001194135.2 Octopus bimaculoides | reverse complement strand
TATTTATATTTATATATATATATGCATGTATATTTATACAAGCATTCATGCATATAAAAATATGGATGTATAGATAAGTATTTATAAAATTAGGCATATCTGTGTGTGTGTATGTACGTGTGTGAATGTAATTTATGTGCACATATATGCATTATATGTGTGCAATGATGGATTTCTAACTTATATGCATCTGTATGTACGCTGCATAATTATCCGTTTGTCTTAGGTTGGTAAATGGTGGTCAGAAATATCAATGCACAATTATTGTACAAACGTTTGATATATTAAGTCATAGCCAGAAAATTACAATGACATATTCATAAAGATATGTAAGTGGATATATAGGTATGTATGTATGAATGTATTTTTGTATGTTTGTGTGTATGTATGTATGTATGTATGTATGCGTGTGCGTGTGTGCATGCATGTATGTATGCATGTATGTATGCATGTATGTATGCATGTATATAAGTACATATGTATGTTTGTATATATGAATGTATTACATATATGTATATATGTACATATATATATATATATATGTATGTATATAT
>NC_068993.1:39954007-39954404 GCF_001194135.2 Octopus bimaculoides | reverse complement strand
TATATATATATATATATGTGATAAATAGAGAGATTGATATAAGTAGGTAGATGCGTTCCTAGAACCGTGCGAACAAAGATAATTGAGTAATACAGTAATACAATACAGTAATACATACATATATATGTTTGTGTGTGTGTGTATTTGGATGAGAGAAAGAGAGAGAGAGAGAGTTATCCTGTGTACATACATATATGTAGAGATATCCATATACCTGTATATATATACATGAATATATGTGTATGCGGGAGGAAGAGAGAGAGGGAACATATATAATTGAAATATATGTATTGAAATTGTTCGCACAAAAATATTCATTAAGACACACATGATAATACTTAAGCTTTTAAAAAATAGATGTGTGTGTATATATGTATTTGAATGTATGTATGTATGT
>NC_068993.1:39952437-39953484 GCF_001194135.2 Octopus bimaculoides | reverse complement strand
TATATATATATATATATATATGTATGTACATATGTATGTGCATCTCTGTATGTATGTGTGTGTGTATATATGTATTTGAATGTATGTATGTATGTGTGTATGTATCTAAGCATCTCTCTCTCTCTCTGTCTCTGTCTATCTTTGTATCAATCTATCTATCTATCTATCTATCTATCTATCTATCTTAATGTATATGTATATATTTCTATTCATGTACATACAGTTCTGTATAAAGGCATGTATACATATGTATGTAAATATTTATAAACAAATATACTTATATGTAAATATACACACACACACACACACACTGAAGCCCACCCACCCACACTCACGCTGATACACACACACACACACACACACACACTCGCGCACAAATATACATCTACACGTACATAATATATATACATAAGTATTCATATATATTACTGAATTATCACCACATTCGCACACATTCGCACACAAATACACTAGAAAACTCACTCGCAAACACTTACACTCACGAACACTTACATATATACACACACACAAATACTGTTGTTTGTGTATGTATATGTATGTTTTCGTGTATGCATTTCTGTGTGTGTTTGGGAGATCACAAGCCTGTACGTTAGTATCAGTATATGTATGAAATATAAACGTGTGTGTTTGTATCTAACTGGAACCAATAAAATCGCTTAACTATTTTTCTATCATTTCGATTCTACTTTGGTGAACATTTATAGATTTATCGCAATATATTTGTTAAAAGATGTTATTTGGCGCGGGAAAAAAAAATAGTTATATTTTGTATAGCATATTGAAAAGATTGGCTTGATATACTTGGGGGTGATGTGGGAGGTGTGCGGGGAGAGGGGCAACGTTTGTGAGCCTATTCGGCTCTCTGAGAACGTCTTATTGCCTGTAGGAGATGCAAAGATACACACAAGCGCGCGCGGACGCACACACACACATACACACACTCACAAACACACACCACACACACACACACATACATATAAATATGCATATACATATATAATATATACATATATATATATATACATA
>NC_068993.1:39950831-39952033 GCF_001194135.2 Octopus bimaculoides | reverse complement strand
ATATATATATATATATATACGTATGTATATGTTTTATCGGTTATCTTTATGAATGACAACATCTTTAATAAACAGCTTGGACATTGAAGATATGTATCAAAACTTCGGTAAGTGGAGAGGTTAGCAAACACGGATTGTGGTTTTGCACGACACCGAATTTTGCCAATATGACACAGTCTGTAAGATATAATAAACTTTTAGTGATGATATGTTAAGTACATAAAGGTAAGTGGTACATTTTCGGTTACTAGCTGCACTGATCCTTTGCCAGATATGTACTAATGAACAAAAAGCATCATTTTCTCTCTTTCTCTGTCTATCATGTATCGTGTCCATCATCTCTCAAGTTCTATTCGCTTGTATTAGACAGCTTACAGTAATGGCTACATTTATGCTTAATGATCGTCCTTGCTTCCTACGATTGAGTTTGAGCTACACTTTTATATGTATATGAATGCGTTTGTGCGCTAAAGAACGATGGAGGAAAGCGGTGCTAGTGTTAACGTTATTGTTTTTGTTGTTGTTGCTGGTGGTGGTGGTGGTATTTGTGGTAATGGTGTTGGCGGAGGTTAATGGCGATTTTGTGATGTGAAGATGATGATGTGCTGTTGAAAGTGCTAATACGGGAGTGTGATTGACGCGTGCCGGGTGGTAAGGTAGAAGAGTGGGGATGGGGGGGAAATAAAAATAAAAATAAAAATAAAATAAAAAAGAAAGATGACAGGGGTGGACCGATGACAAACTGGAAAAAGAGATGGATAAGTAGATAAATGATATTTATAATATAGTTTTATTTCAGTGTTATTGATTCTCATATCCTACGTGACGAGACACATCCATAAATCAAAGACTATTTTATGGAATAAAAGGAGTTCAACAAGAATTGAAATCAGATAACTAATATTCATATTAGATGGAGGTCGGTGGTGGTTCTGCCGCTGTTGTTGTTGCTGTTTGTGTTAGTGATGGTGGGGGTGATGGACAATCAATAAGGTAGTTTAGTGGTTATAGCTTTTGTTTCAAATGTTTATGGTAATACCTTCCACGTCTTCTATCAGCGTCAATATGATTCCAAACAGAAATACACACAGCATCAATGCCTGTATGACATTATTTGTACGTGTTTCAATTTGAGATGAAATATTTCCACGTGCATTCTGCATTCGTAGGTGATAATAACATTGATACATTGATATATATAT
>NC_068993.1:39949615-39950821 GCF_001194135.2 Octopus bimaculoides | reverse complement strand
TACATTATATCAATATGTGTATATATATATATATACGTATATGTGTGTGCGTCTGTGTATGTATATATGCATATAAATATATATATGTATATATATGTGCATATCTATCTATCTATCTATATATTTATATATATTTATATATGTTCATACATATATGAATGTATCTTTCTATCTCTGCATCTCTATATACATACACATACGCGCACAGGCACACACACGGATATATATGCATATACTCTCACATACATACACAAACGAAACATGGTAAAAATGCCACCCAAATTCTCTGATTCAGTCTGGTGGTGGTAGCCTCAGCCATGGAACTGCTGCAATAAAAAGGAAAATAAATAAACTTATATATTAACAACATAATGTTTCATAGACACAATTGTGTGAGATGGGTGGGAGGATCTTTTAAACTTTTACTATGTGGAGACAAGAGTATTTACAATCTGTATCACTATTATCTATTATATACTTTACTTATCAACCGGATATGGAGTCCAGTGCCAATGCATGGCATCTTGCTCGAGTGTATTCTACTATAACCACCGGCCGGCCAAGTGTTTGTTTGGTCGACAGAAACTTAATTGCGGCGAGCTGGGCGAAATGCTTAGCGGTATTTCGTCGTCTGTCGCTACGTTCTGAGTTCAAATTCCGCCGAGGTCGACTTTGCCTTTCATCCTTTCGGGGTCGATTAAATAAGTACCTGTTACGTACTGGGGTCGATGTAATCGACTTAATCCCTTTGTCTGTCCTTCTTTGTCCCCTCTATGTTTAGCCCCTTGTGGGCAATAAAAAAATAAGAAAGTTAATTTGTGAATTTGGCCGACAAAAACTTAAAAACTCCTGTCGTACACACACACACACACACACACACACACACACACACACACACACAATTGTGATAGAGGTTTATATATGTGTTGATAGAGAGGGAGTGGTGTATGTAGATGAGTATGAAGTACCTCATGCGCAACCTCGTTAATAAGATCGGAAATTATCTGGATTTGCGAGGAGTGTAAGCAACTCTCTACAGCACCACACTCTACTCACTGCGAAAATCAAACTCATGACTTAACGTTCATATGTATGACACCTTAACAACTAGGCTACACTCGTTTACTCTCTGAGTCTCTCTGTCTATCTCTATGTGTGTGTGTATGAGTGTGTATGAGTGTGAGTGTGTGTGTGTAAGTGTGCGCG
>NC_068993.1:39947572-39949605 GCF_001194135.2 Octopus bimaculoides | reverse complement strand
GTACGTGTGTCTATGTATATGTATGCTTTTATACACGTTTTTATGGATACGTCTATATACCTATATTTATCTGTATACATATATACACGCATGTATGTGTGTATATGTTTAACAGAGAAATGAGTAATCAATGCATTTTGTAATGCTGTAGTTCCCTGACCGCGTCTTTCATCCCCCGTACACCCCTTTAATTAAATAGATTCGGCCGGCGTTTTCAAATGCTGAATAATATTCTTGCACAGAGATTGCAGAGTCAGAGATTGTAGAATCAAGGATTGCATAATATTATTTTCTACTCTAGACACAAAGCACGAAATTTTGGGGGAGGCGGCCAGTCGATTAGATCGACCCCAGTACGCAACTGGTACTTAATTTATCGACCCCGAAACGATGAAAAGCAAAGTCGACTTCGGCGGAATTTGAACTCAGAACGTAAAGACAGACGACGAAATACCGGCCGATCAAGGGTTTGCTTGGTCGACAGAAACTTAATTGCGGCGGGCTGGCAGAAACGTTAGCACGCCGGGCGAAATGCTTAGCGTATTTCGTCTGCCGTTACGTTTTGAGTTCAAATTTCGCTGAAGTCGAGTTTACTGTTCATCCTTTCGGGGTCGATAAATTAAGTACCAGTTACGTACTGGGGTCGATGTAATCGACTTAATCCCTTTGTCTGCACTCGGCGTGCAAACGTTTCTGCCAGTTCGCCGCCTTAGGGGTTGCATAATATTAAAAAACAAACGGGGGAGGTACAGCATCATGTTTGTAGGTTCATTATGTTGTGTTAGTTCAACTGCGCGACACCTTGGGCGAGTGTCTTCTACCATAGCCTTGCGTTGACCAAAAACTTGCGAGTGGATTTGGTAGACAGAAACTTCAAGAAATGAAAATTATGTGAGTATACATACATGCATACATACATACAGGCATACATACATACATACATACATACATACATATATGTACACACATATACATATGTATCTATTTATGTATATATACTTTGTATGTACACATATGGCTAAAAGTATGTATGCGCGCGCATACACACTTGCACACGCACGCACGCGTACACACACACGCACGCGCACGCACACACATACACGTACGCACGCGCGCACGCACGCACACAAATACACACAAACACACGCACATTCTCAATATTACTAATGTGCTTTGTAAAAGGACATAGACAGCCCTTTGCAAATCAAAAATGAAATCTGTTTCAATAGAAATTTCTAGACACAAACAAACAAACAAACAAATAAAATAAAATACGTGCTGCAACTTATTAGTCATCTTATTAGTCATCTTATTAGTCATCTTATTAGTCATCTTATTGTCTGCAAAGTAAAAACGTTGCTAGTATGTCCCAAACAACCCAATAGCTCCTCCGCTGGTCAGTGCTGAAGAATGAGAGTCAGCCACTCTTCTATGAGAGGACATCACAAATATTGCCAACAGATCTCGTACTTTTTGTTTTGTCAAGTGAATTGCCAGTACGATGACTGTCTACTCCCAGGTAGAAATACCCGAAGGAGAATAATGCTAGACAATGCCGTAGCTATGACAACGCTGGAGAATCTATAATGTGACTATTCTCAGCTTCATCCAAAGAACTGCTGTTAGTTTCACTTCAATGCCAATCATTCTCATTCTTCCTTTTTTCTTTCTTCTTTATTCTTTGTATTTTTCGTTTTTCTTCTTTTTTTTTTTGTTTTGCTTGCGTTTCGTTTGGTCCAATCCCTTTCTCTTTTCGTGCTTTGTTCGTGCCTTTCTCTCTGATGAATATGTGTCTATACCTATAACTATCTGTATACCTGTGTGTGTGTATGTGTGTGCGTATGTGCGTGTGTGTGTGTGTGTGAGATTTACATACTTGCGTGCATCATATATCTATAAATATTTGTACACACACTCGCTCACAAACACTCACATGCACACGTGTTTATATATATATATATATATATATATATATATATATACATATATATATACATATATACACACATATACACACACATACATATATATAT
>NC_068993.1:39944138-39947482 GCF_001194135.2 Octopus bimaculoides | reverse complement strand
TATGTATGTACATATATATATTTATGTATAATGTACGCGTGTATATATATGTGTATATATATGCATATATATATACATACATATACATCCGTATATAGAGTTATAGATATATATGAATACATGCCCACATTTATATACATATATGTGTGTGTGTGTGTGTGTGTGTGTGTGTGTGTGTGCGTGTTTACGTATGTGAGAGTATAACTAGGTGAATGCCTATATATTTTGTACTGTGTATGTTGTGAGAGAAAAAATATATAGACTAATAGAGAAGAGATTTAAATAAATAGCATATAAAACGAACTGATTATTTTAATGGATATCACTACCCCACCCACTACTATCAAAATCAGTATCCCACCACCACTACCACCACAATCACCAGCAACACCATCGCACATCTACCACCACCACCACCACCACCACCATCACCACCACCACCACCAATATCATCACCAACACCACCATTGCCACCCCCCATTCATCATTAAATAAGTATTGAGAGCGAATGACATTTGATAACATGCTGTCCTAGATATACCATGCATTAAGATTAAATAAGGGGGTGATGGTCATGGTTAGAATCTCTTAGATCAAAGGACTTCTCGATCACACCGACATCTGTCAAAACAAGAGCATTAAAACATAAATCACAGCCATCTTAGATCAGTGAACGTTCGTGCGATCGCTCGATTTGCTAGACGTAATAGTATAACCCTTTCTACTATAATACATGAACTGATATTCTTTTAGTGTACGGAGATTTCAATTACATCTATCCCAGGACTCGACAGGCTGTTATTTCATCAAATCGAAAAAGATGACAGGCAAAATCAACCTCAGCTGAATTTGAGCTCAGAACGTAAAAAACAAAAGAAATGTCTCGAAGCATTTTGTCAAGGATTCATTATCTTTTAAACGGAAACATTGAAAGATTTCATCCCAGATATACAAACAGACGAGATCTTCATCCCTGGAATGTATTTTCACAAGGGTTCGCTGGATAAATGTTGTCTTTAATATTGTTTACGTAGTTGTTAATAGCGACCTTACAGCTCATTGTGTTGGCTCCTAATACCTCTTTGGATCTCTTCTGACTGTTAACCGCTATTGGTGTGGAGAATAATTTAGACTGTGTTACAATAGGGAAAAATAATAAAAACAAAAAGAAGGAACAAACAGAAGTAAAAGAAACAAGTGGACGTGCACGCGTAAAATACGCAGATAACATTGCGATTTCAACACTTTTATTCCGAATCCCTCCATCTGCCTGTGCCAGGAGTATTGAAACCGCTAGAAACGGGTAATATAGACTGCTTCTCAATTCTAACAAAAGTGAACAAAACATGGGTGTGCAAAAAGTAACGGTACCGTGGGGCTTTGTTTATGAGTCTTCTTGAATAAGATAGGCTTGGTGCTAAACAACAACAACAACAGTAACAGCAGTGTACCTCTATGTGGTCGCTCAATCAACTAAAAGTAATACCCACATCTTCATCAAAATAGATCCTATTCCCTTAGGGCGTATTTTAGGTGTACTTAGGGAGTCATTAGATAATATAGTCCTCAATTCATTTCACCCTCCCTACCACAATAAAACCCCCAAACCACGAAGGTTATAACTGGATCTACTCCGCCGCTGCCATCACCATTATCGCGATAACCTATTCTACTACCCCAACTAACACTTTGAGCAATCCTAACACTTTGAGCAATCCTAACACTTTGAGCAATCCTAACACTTTTATCTACATCATTATGCCTACTACTACCATCCCTTCACTGCTACTGAAATTATTACCAACAATACAACCACTACTAGTATTTTATTGCAAACTATTACCGCCATTACCAACACCATAACCACCATTATCACTATTACAATAATCACCACCACTACCACCAACTATACCAATACCATCTCCAGCATGACTATCACCACTACTATTCCTGTCACCACTCCTTACTTCCTCCACCACCATCACCATCAATATCATCTATAACTGCATCACCATTACTGTCATCATTATCACCAGCACCACCAGCAGCAGTACCACCACCACCGCCATCACTTTTAATATCTTTTCTCTTGTAGGCACAAGGCCTGAAATTCTGGACTGATAAGTGAGCTAGTCTATTTCATCGATTTCAGTACTCAACTGGTACGTATTTTATCGACCCCAAAAGGATTAAAGGCAAAGTCGACCTCGACTGCATTTGAACTCAGAACGTTAAGACGGACAAAATACAGCTAAGCATTTTGCCGAGCGTGCTAACGATTCGGCCATCACGCTGCCTTACCACCGCTATTTATGTCATTACAATCATTATCACCCAGACCACTAAAACCACCGCCATTGCTATTAGTATACTCAGCAGCACTACCGCCATCACGACCACCACCAACACCAGTAGCTTCGCCAATACCACCAACACGAGCATCACAGTAGTTAGTTTCACCACCAACACTACCACCATCATAATCATCACTACTACCACGGACATCACCATTACCACTACCACAGCCATTACCACCACTGCCACCCCTATTAGAAGTATCAACAACAATAACGACAATACAACTACCAAGAACACAACACTATTTCCACAGACCAAACCAAACCAAACCAAACCAAAGTCGACCCCCCACCACACACACACATACACACATGTACGCACCCACGAATGCATACGCGTACGCACACGCACGCACACAACACCAGCTCGAAAAAAAAAAACAAACAAAAAAACGACGATCCAACTAAACTAAGACTTCTGTTTGGTTTTCCATCGTAGCATGACTAGAGATGACAATAAGATTGTCTACTGTAACAATGTTGAACAAACACCGCACCACGTCGCTCTACTCTGCGCTACACCATGCTGCAAACTACACAGCCATCGTCATCACCACCACCATCATCATCATCATCATCATCATCATCATCATCATCATCATCATCATCATCACACTGCCTCTCTTAAGAACACGCAGACGACATTAGTAGCGTCATCTAGTGTCAAATTAATTTCGCTCAAATCGATGAATGAAGAAGCATGCGGAACCAAATGCAAACTTTTGTAACATCATCCATGCAAAGGATCGAATTTATCGAACTAAGAATAATCGGTTGAAAGAAAGTACACTATTTTATACTTTTTACCTGAAACATCTCGAGTCTTCTTCTTTTACTTTACCATCATCGTCATCATAATTTATAATTATTATTATCATTATTATTATTATTATTATTATTATTATTATTATTATTATTATTATTATTATTATTATTATTATTATCCAAAGTTAAGTAATTATTTTTGTTTTGACTTTTTATATGATT
>NC_068993.1:39942194-39943888 GCF_001194135.2 Octopus bimaculoides | reverse complement strand
TATATATATGAACAAACACATGCATATAGTTATACACTAACACACACACACTCCCACACACACACACTCACACACATACACACAGATACACACACACACACACACACATACACGCACACACCGCGAACACATTTACTTACACTCACACACAGAGTTTTCTGTTTGTGTTTATTTCTTCTTCGTTAGTCTAAAATATCAGTTTTGAAATGTCATACCTGTCAACAATTTTATATTTCGTCTCTGTAAACATACTTTTATGCGTATAAATATATATATGGAGACATACAAACACGACGAAGGCACGTATACATGAATACATACATATATACATACATACAGATGAATATTTAGATATACACATGAATGCATATATACATATATATAAATATATATATATATATATATATATATATATATATATATATATATATATATACACGCAAACACACATATATATACATATATATATGTGTATATATGCATGTATATATGTTCTTATCATTTATATATTAATGCGCAAACATTTAAATTTGCATACATGTGTGCCAGTGTTTAAAACTTCTGTGTGTGTATATATGTGTGTCAATATCATTATTAGTTACAGAAAGTGTGTATGGGAATTAGAGCTAGCATATTCACCAGTGTATATAATGTGTATATAAATGTAAGTGTATTTGTTCCCAAATAAATGCTAGTGCCTTTCTTTGTGCATCTGTAAGTTTATATATAATATTCTTATACACATAAATATTGAAATAGGAAGTTGAAGAGCAAGTCATATTTTTTCGTAAAATGTTATGCGTCTATGATTGTATGTCACAGTAGGTATATAATTCTTGTGTGTTTATATTGTGTTTTTTTTTACCAAAGTGTGTATGTCTGTATGTGTGTGTGTGTGTGTGTGTGTGTGTGTATTTATGCCTGATGGTAAAAATCTTGATCACAGTGGGGGATTTTCAAAAATAGGAAGTCCTATCGCTAGGAATTCAGATGTGCTTCCAGTTGAAAACCAACAAGTCCGCCAGGTGAAAATAATTTACAAAATAGAAATTTAAAAGTAAAATAAATAACAAAAACTAAGCAACAACAACACAAAGAAACAATAACAACAACAACAGTAACAACAACAAGGAAAATAGCAGCAGTAGTATCCGTAGAAGAATTAGAAGCTGAAGAAGAAGAAAGAAGTAAAGGAAAACGAAGAAGAAGCGTACGAAAAGAAGAGAAAGACAAAATATTAGTTTAATATTTTGGGTAAATAAAAAACACTAAACAAAAGAAATAATACATTGAGAGAAATATAACATTTAAAAATAATTTCTAAACCTAATTTGTAAGTCGGTATCGTATTCCTAGTTTTTTCTCGACTGTCAAACGAATGAGATTACGTTCAGTATTCCTTTGATGTTTAGGCGGGCGGTGGAAATAGGTGAGACGGTGGAGAGTCACTCTAGATCTAATATCTGATGTAATATGGTAATAGTGCATAGTTGGTGACGCAGTGTTCTGGGTTCAAAACTTTCAACCAGGCAGACTGTCTCTTTCTGTTGCATTACTACAAGTGGCGCCATTGAAAAAGTGCGTTTCTGTAAACAGACACAATTGTTATATATATATATATATATAAGAGAGAGCGATAGATAGACAGATAGATAGATAGTTATATATATATATATATATATATATATATATAT
>NC_068993.1:39940959-39941930 GCF_001194135.2 Octopus bimaculoides | reverse complement strand
ATATATATATAAGCTAAAAAAACGAAAAAGACAAAAAAACAACAAAAAACAACAACGTGAGGACGTGATACAGATTGTGTTACTAGACGCTCGGCAAAGGACAGAGAGAGAACATGACGTTTCGAGCGGAGCTCTTCGTCGGAAACAAGGAAAGTTCAAGGAGGGGAAAAACGGAGGAAGTAAAAATCGCCACCGATGTTCACGAGGTTACATTGTGGAAACATATATATATATATATATATATATATAACGGAGATTAAGATAAACACCCGTACAAATATTTAGTTCCTATGTACGCTTCCATATTACAGTCGTTAGAAATTCAGTATTGTATCTTCCACGTGTATTTGGATGCCTAACAGTTTATTGCACCTGGTTGCAGAGATCAAATTATCTGTGTAACAGTGGCAATGCAATCAGAAATCAGAAAATACAAATTATATGTAATGAAGTATTAATTTCACGCTTGTAAAGGTGAAATGGGGGACCGCAACATTTCGGACGTCGGTCCTTCATCAGAAGGAAAAAACAAATATCTGGTGAAAGAGAGGTATATGTTCACATACGCAAATACACACACATACATACACGTGTGGTTAGAAGCTTGCTTCCCAAACGCATGGCTCCGGGATCAGGAGTTCAGTCCCACTGCGTGGTAACTTCGGTGTTTCCTACTATAGCCGCGGGCTGAGCAAAGCTGTGAGAGTGGATTTGGTAGACGAACACTGAAAGAAGCTTGTCGTATATGTGTGTGTCTCTGTCTCTGTGTCTCCCACTACCACTTAACACCCGGTGTTGGTGTGTTTATTTCTCCGTAACTTAGCGGTTCACCAACCACATGGTTCAGTCCCACTACGTGGCACCTTGGACAGGTATCTTCTACTATAGCTTCGGATGAGTGAATTTGATACAAACTGAAAGAAGCTTGTCGTATATACATACATACATACATATATATATATATATATATA
>NC_068993.1:39938086-39939340 GCF_001194135.2 Octopus bimaculoides | reverse complement strand
GAGAGAGAGAGAGAGAGAGAGAGAGAGAGAGAGAGAGAGAGAGAGAGAGTATATATATATATATATATATGGGCAAGATCCCTTCTTTATCTTTTACTTCCATTATGTCATAACTATGATGCAACATCTGATCTAGATTCGGTTAAAATGATATGAAAGTCGTAGGTAACACACAATCAGCTTTTCCATAGTCATCCTCTTTTTTTTCTTCACTGATATTGTTTGTCTTTGGAAAGTCACTGGTTTGTCACTGACCTTACCTAATTAGGTCGCTAATATTTGCTGGATATGTAGTGACATTTGGTTGCATGGGTAGCAGAAATCTCTTCTCAGCCTTATTGGTGTTGTTTACAGAAATGCAGACAGAACATTTTGTCTCATCTTGAACGCAGGCTGATGAAATTAGAGAAACAAACATATGTATCTGGTAAAATCAAATGTAAATGATATAGAATGATATAACTTAGATGTACAGGAGCCATTTTAGGCACGACAAGGAACAGCTTCGGTTGGGCGTATCTATAGCAGCAGAACTGACCTAGAAGTGGAGGTAGTATTTAATTGTGGATTTTCCATAAAGTTTTAGAGAAGTTCAAGAAATGATATATTTTCTGGTAACAATCTTACTTGTAGTTTTTAGTTTTTAATCTAACCTAGAGAAGGATTTTGTTTATGGAATGCTCGGATAATCTCAGCTGATAAAAGTTTCTCAAGCATTTATGTTACATATATAAGATTCTGTCTCATTGATATTGCAAAGATCTACATATCAATCGTAGTTTCTTTTTATCAAACACTTCATATGGCTACCAAACTTGGCGACAAAATAAATTCTTTGACATTCATATAGCTATTTTCGCTGATGTTGAGACATCAGTAGCCAGCATATTCTAATAATTAAAAAAATGGTCGTAAACTGCACAAATGTACGGCTTGAATTTACAACTTGAAATTCCATTTAGTAAGAAAACCAAGACATTTCTTGCTTTACCCAATCATAACTACTGCAAATCTTTTAATATCGTTTTATAGTATAGTCACAAGACCACACATTTAATGTGTGATGCTCCTGGAGTTACAATTTTCAACAAAGTTCCAATTTGAGGGTGTAGAAAGTAAGGACTTCGAGTTGAGTGCTGCAATGGAAATACATTGATTTTAAAAGCAATCATGACGTACATATCTATCAAACAATCACCTCGCTCTCTCTCTCTGTATATGTATATATATATATATATATATATATATATATAT
>NC_068993.1:39935319-39936239 GCF_001194135.2 Octopus bimaculoides | reverse complement strand
ATATATATATATATATATATATATAAACATATATAATTTATATATATGTATGTCTGTATGTTATGCATGTATGTATGACTTATTTATATTCGTCTCATTCAGCATCGAATCCTCAGCATACAGGAGCATTTAAACCATCTTTTCCGGCATTTGGCTGTTCCTCAAGCGATTTCTTTCTCTCTTTCTCTCTTTCACTCTACCGACACCGATCACCACCACCACCACCACCACCACCACCAATAGCACGCCTTCCACAGTCGCCCCATTCTTTCACATTTCCCTTTCACGTACTTAACAGTTGATACGGACAGATATGGTCGATCCGATAGACGTATTCGCAGCCGGCAGCGTGAAAATAGCAATTACTCGTATTGCAAAGATCAGGCAACGATCGCCAACTGGTCTTTAATGAATGCCAGTTGAATACCAGACCGTGACCAGGCAACACCAGCCAGCAATAAGATGGTCAATCACTTGAAAAGACATCGTTGCTCAACAATACTGCCATCACAAAAGAATTGTCTCATACTTCATTGGTTAATTCTTTCTTTCTGTCTCTCTTCCTTTCTTCCTTCCTTCTTTTCTTCCTTTCTTTCTTTCTGTCTTTCTTTCTGTCTTCCTTCCTTTCTTCCCTTGTTTGTTTGTTTGTTTCTTTCTTTCTTTCTTTCTTTTTTCTTTCTTTCTTTCTTTCTTTCTTTCTTTCTTTCTTTCTTTCTTTTCTTCTCTCTTTCCTTTCCTACTTCATTCTTTTTCATACTTTCATTCTTTGACCATAATTTTTTGTGTTTATCTATATGTATGTACAATATATATATATACATGCAAACACACACACAAAAACACACATATCACACATATCTATCTATATATCTATCTACCTCATTCTCTCTTTGTTTCTCTCTCTCTGTCTATACATATAT
>NC_068993.1:39933135-39935309 GCF_001194135.2 Octopus bimaculoides | reverse complement strand
CACACACACACACACAACGCACACAAATACAACATAGTTAATGACAAAACTATTATAAGAAAAAGTTCCTCACCGCATGGGACAGTTCAAGAAAATGTTTAATTAAGAACAATTGGTCATTATCTGAACTTGAACGTAGAATTTTAAAATAACATCCAAATACGCGTATGCTTCTGCGTGTGTAGATAACTCTCTCCCACTCTCTCTCTCTCTCTCTCTTTTTTCTCTCTCTCTCTCTCTCTCTCTCTCCCCACGCACATATACACAAGCATGCACACACATGTGCGCAGGCGTGACTGTATAATAAGAATTTGCTTCCCAACCACATTTTTCCGGGTTACGTCCGACTGCGTAACAATCAAGGTTACAAATATAAAGTACATTAAGAATTTGAGAATATACAGAAACTTACAGCTGGGGCATGCCAACGCTAGGCCGAAACAGCTGTAAGTTTCTGTATATTCTCAAATTCCTAATGTACTTTATATTTGTAACCTTGATTGTTAATATGACATGGTATGTCATAAGCATTTGTATATTGTGGTTTTTGTCATTTTAGTTACAACATAAATTAATTAATTCAACGGAATACACTCTCTGCAAGTCGATGGATACCGCATATTCTCCTCCATTTTCTTATTGCTATATAAATTTAGGGTAAAATAACCCCACTTTTACCCGAACCCACTTATTACACTTGGTATAACACTAGTGTAACAATAATTGGGTACCCTCCCAGCAGTATATTGGATAGATACTATCCCTTAGTGGGTTGAATCCTTAACCCCTAACTCTCTTGCATTATATATATATATATATATATATATATATATGGAGATGAGGTTAAGTATTTATGCATGCAATATGTATATATGTTCGTGTGTGTGTGTGCTTGCGTGTATAAGCATTGGTTTTAAGTTTAGAGTTGTACATAGGAAATTCATGAGAGTAGAAGAATGTATAGGAGTACAATTGATTGCTATTAACTACTTATTTTCATTGCGGGTTTTTCAATTCTCTCTCTCTCTCTCCCTCTCTCTCTCTCCCTCTCTCCTTCTCCCCCACTCTCTCTCTCTCTATATATATATAGAGAGAGAGAGAGAAAGAGAGAGATACATATATACGAACATATATATATATATGTATATATATAGAGAGAGATGCATACACAGACATTCATATTTGTATATGTATAAATATATATACATATATATATATATATGTATATATATATATATATATATATATATATATATATATATTATGTACATTAATACATACACATTCACACACACACATATATATGTAATACATGCACACACACGTGTATATAATACATGCGTATATACTTAGAAACACAGATGGGTACACGCACACATACATGCTACATAAATACTTCGATGTAATGGATATGTGTGTATATCTGCATGTATATATATATATATATATATATATATACATACACAACATATATATATGTATATAAGTATATATTTATATGTTTGTGTGAAAATGTATACATAATAACGCACATACACATGCATACACACGCACACACACACACATAGATAATATTACTTTTAGTGAGTCTATTACTTTTTAAATGATCAAAGGAAGTGATATGATAGGAAAGATCAACAGTAGAAAGTTATCAGCCAGTGGATAACAAATATTTGTGAGTAAACAGGATCTTTAGCTGATATCTGCTCAGAGTAATCGATAGCTCAATGATGACATTAAACATAGCTACAAGAGCTTCACTAACAGCAAAACTGGGCAGAGTCAATCAACGTTTGACCGCTCTCTCTTTTCTTCACTCATTTTCACCTCGTTCAGTTTACTTAATTCCCACGCCCCGTCAGTCTGTCTGTCGGACTGTCTGCTTAGTATTCTGTCTACAGGACTGCCTGACTGACTTTCTCTTTTTTTTCTCTGACTGTACTTGCCTCACACTTTCTCTCTCACCCCTGTCTTATATTTTATATTTATCTCTCTTTCTGAATATCCACCTCTTTCTCATTTCTAAAGCTTTCTACCATTGTGTGTGGTTGTCTGCCCCCTCTCCCTCACTCTATTTCTCTCTTCCTCCTCTCTCTCGTTCTCTCTTCCCCTCCTCTCTCTCTCTCTCTCTCTGTTATATATATGTATATATATATATATATATATATATATAT
>NC_068993.1:39929940-39932996 GCF_001194135.2 Octopus bimaculoides | reverse complement strand
TAATAATAATATTTTTTTATTTATGCGCCCTTTTCAAGCCTAGCCAGGCTCATGGGCCCGGTTTCCCGGTTTCTATGGCGTATATGTTCCCCCCACTCCGGCAGCTGGACAGGACGCCAGTCCATTGCAGCGTTACTCAAGAAACAGGAAGAAAGAGTGAGAGAAAGTTGGGGCGAAAGAGCACAACAGGGGTCGCCCCCTCCCCCTGCCGGAGCCTCGTGGATATTTAGGGCCATTGCGCCTCAATAATAATAATAATAATAATAATAATAATAATAATAATAATAATCATAATTATGATTATTATTATTTCAAATTTTTGCCACAAGGGCTGCTAGGAGAAAGTGGGGATGGGTCTATTACATCAACCCCATTGCATAACTGGTAATTATTTCATAGGCTCCGAAATGTTGACAGGCAAAGTCGACCTCGGTGGAATTTGAACTCAGAACATAGTAACAGACGAAATACTGCTAAGCATTTCGCCTGGCGTCCTAACAAAATGAAACCATTGATCATGTTGTCTCCGTGTGCAGCCTTCTTGCGGCTACAGATTATCTCAACAAACATGGACCTGCTCCATGATAAAAAACATCTCCAGTGCTTCAAAAGGATCACATCTCACTCCTCTGGAACTTCACCATTCAAACTGACAGAAAGATAGATGCAAATAGGCCTGACATTGTATTGAAAGAATTCAGACAAAAAGTCATGCCTCCTCATTCATATGACTGTCCCAATCGATATAAATGCATTTGTCAAGACCTACTAAAAACTGAGCAAGTATAAAGCTCTTGAAACAGAAATTGGTAAAATGTGGAACCTGAAGACTAAAACAATACCTGTTATCATAAGTGCCCTAGGAATGATAGCAAAAGGGATTGATTCTTACCTAGCTCAAATACCAAGTAACCCCAAAAGGCAGAAATTCCAAAGGTAGTGCTCGTGGGGAACTGCCCACATCCTATGTAAAATACTATCTATGTAATTTCAAATTTTAAAAAACCTTATAATTTTGTTATGTTTTCTTAAACAATCTCTGGAACAACACTATGTACAAAACCAAATATATGACATCCTAAGCATAACACCAAAATGAACTTCTAACTTGTCTCTTGAGGTCTCTGGATGAGACTTGGAATTAAATAATACAAATACAAAGCAAAAGTCATATAATAATAATAATAATAATAATAATAATAATAATAATAATAATAATAATAATAATAATAATAATATACATGCAGCAATATGTATGTATGTATGTATGTATGTATGTATGTATGTATCTCTCTCTCTCGGTCTGTAGATATATATATATATATATATATATATATATATATATCATTTGTCTTTTATCTTTTACTTGTTTCAGTAATTAGACTGCGGCCATGTTGGTGCACTGCCATGAGCTTTTTGCCAAATGAATCTACCCCAGTATTTTATATTTTTTGTTAAGCCTGGTACTTATTCTCTCAGTTACTTATGCCGAACTGCTAAGTTACGTAGACGTAAACACACCAACAACAGTTCTCAAGAGGTAATGGGTGGACAAACACAGATACAGAGACACGTACACATAGATACATATACATATATGTGTATATATATATACGTTATTATTATTATTATTATTATTATTATTATTATTATTATTATTATTATTATTATTATTATTAATAATGATAATAATAATAATAATAATAATAATAATAATAATAATAATAATAATAATAATAATAATAATAAGAAGAAGAAGAAGAAGAAGAAGAAGAAGAAGAAGAAGAAGAAGAAGAAGAATAACGTGAGCTGGCAGAATCGTTAGCACGCCGGGCGAAATGCTTAGCGGTATTTCGTCTGCCGCTACGTTCTGATTTCAAATTCTGCCACAGTCGACTTTGCTTTTCATCCTTTCGGGGTCGAGAAATTGAGTACCATTTTCAGTTTCCGTCTACGAAACCCATTTGCAAGTCTTTGGTCAGCCCGAGATTATAGTAGAAGACACTTGCCCAGTGTGCCACGCAGTGAGACTGAACCAGGAACCTTGTGGTTGGGAAGCAAGCTTCTTACCACGCAGCCACGCCTACGTATATATATACATATATAACACATGTGTCTGTGAGTGTTTGTATCACTATCGTCTTGCCTTCTCATCGCGTGATAGTTTTACTGATCTGTTTTCAGTTACCTTTCTGGAATTCTATCAGATGTTATCAATTACTGTTTAAATAATCTTGACTAACAGCTCCACCCCCTCTTTCTGTATCATTTTGTCTTTTTTCAGGCCTTTTTTTCCTGTCAGCTACACTGAGACGCACACAACACACATATGTATATATGTATGCATGTGATTGTATTTGTATTTACGGCTGTGCATCGCTGTACGTATGCATATATAACTATGAATGAATGTATATGCTTATCCGTATGTATCTGTAAGTGTACAAGTTGTTCACATACGTGTGGGTGTCTATATGAATTTGCATACATTATGTGTGTACATGGGTGTGTGTGCATATCTTACTCATATATATGCGTGTGTCTATGCAGATGTGCGTGTGTTCTGCTTATGCATATTTGTGTGACAGTACGAGTCCGCGTGCAAAAGTTTGCATGTATATATGTGAATACATGCCTGTAGATTTGTGTATTTTCAAGACCGTCTTATAACTAAATTTTGAATTTTAAGTGTTGGAAACAGCATATAATAACGATACCCCTCGATGGTAAGCGGACAATTGCAACATCAAGCGAAAGAATGCAAAAATCTAAGAAGAAATTGATAGCCATTTTTGGTATGCAAATGTAATGAATGCTACAGATAACACGTTTATATTAAAAATATTGTTTTTCATTTAGCTACTTTAACTGTTATTGCTGTTGTTGTTGTGGTGGTTGTGGTAGTGGTGGCGGTTGTGGTGGCGGTGGCGGCGATGACGGTGTTCATTTAATTGTAGTTTATACTTAGGTCACCTCTCATTGGTCAAACGTTCTGAACAAAGGATTCCTTCCGTGACCTTCCCATGTTTTCTTAGATATAATATAATATATATATA
>NC_068993.1:39926764-39929620 GCF_001194135.2 Octopus bimaculoides | reverse complement strand
TATATATATATTGTCTTTGCCTTTTTGTTTCCCTTTCAAAACATTGGGAAGTATGTATGCTTCTACTTCAAACAAATTGTGTAGACACTTGGTGACAACTCCACACCTTCATCCACGATATCTGTCCTGTGAACGTAATTAGCGTCTTTCGTCACTTCTTCAGTTCTGTTTTCACATGCTCAGGTGTTTACTTCCGCAAGAAATTCCTATAAGCATTGGTCTGTCGTCCTTGTGTTTCGTATAAGAGGAATGAAAGGTGGGTAGCCACATAGGGCTTGACTGAAAGGTAAACGGCTAAAAACTGAATGATTACAACGGTTAGGTGACGGGTGGTTGACCGCAGGATTGATGAGTACAAATCCTATTTGCACTCGTTACATTTTCAACCACTTCGGTGCTCACCACCGGTCGGTAATATGCTTCAAAGATGACAACAAACTAAATTTCACACCATCGCTAAGGTCCGTCTTCGCGATCAGTAATCCGTGTTTCGTCATCCTATATATTATGCCAGCTTCTGAAGAAGTATTTAATGCACCAGTTTGGATTTTTTTTTTTTAACCTGTTCTCAATCTGGAGATCCAGATATTCGGAGGCAACCGGTTCCACACGATCAAATTAAATGCAGATGATGTTTTGAAGACAAGAAAAATACCTGGTTCCTTTTTGCGATGCAGGAGTATATGAACGCTCTTTCTATGCTCGCCCTAGTATCGAAATCGTAGTCAATGTGGTATTTTTCTCAGTCATATATCTCTGTCTCAGACGCAGTGTAACCGAATGGTAACGAAATTCACTTTACAGCCTCGAGCAACTAAATTCGGTTCCACTGTGTGGCGTCTTGGACACATATCATTTTCTATAGTGTCATGTCAACTTATCCCTTGTGAGTGATGGAAACTATTCTGAAGCTCAAAGAGGGCTATGTATTTATGACTCAAACCAGACACATTTTGTCAGGCCGAATCTGCTCGAAAGTGTTCTGCCAAACGTTAAGAGGCTAATTCAGTTGAACGTTCGACAGAATACTGATGGTCGAACGACGGAGATCGGCCATATTTTCGCCAAGCAGATCTTTTCTGTAGAAAGCCATTCATGTTTGGCGCCCCTCTAACACCCTAGTTCTCTCACTCAAACCAGCTCATTCCTTCATTAAAAGTGACTTACTTTCATCGCTTTGCAAAAATGTATTATACGTGCGTATGCATCTTTGAATAGTTGCCTGAGAATCTGTTTCAGTGAGTACGCTTGAGTGTCTGTCATATAGTGGTTGTTATTGTTGTTAACACCACCGCACAAATTCTTTAAATTGACATTTTTAACAAGTAAAATATTACTTTTTCGTGTACAATGCGTGGGAATTGCTGTAAAATTATGTTCTTTAATTTTATT
Source organism: Octopus bimaculoides (assembly GCF_001194135.2). Taxonomy (NCBI): domain Eukaryota; kingdom Metazoa; phylum Mollusca; class Cephalopoda; order Octopoda; family Octopodidae; genus Octopus; species Octopus bimaculoides. The sequence goes on along the minus strand of NC_068993.1, from coordinate 39,928,228 downwards.
GTTTGTTCTGTGCGTAGTCATGTTTCTTTTCCCTATTTCCCCCTTTCAGAGGGTGTTCCGCTGACAAGAAACTACATTGAGTTGAAAATAAACACAGAGAGAGTCTAGTAAAATTATATTAAAAAATGACTGACCCTATGCATATACTGGAAGACTTTCAACAGTTGTCTTAAGGTTTTTAAATGAAAATTAAATACGAACGAAAGTATTTTTCCTTCAGTTGTGCTTGGTAAAATTCAAAACTTCGACGATGATGATGATGATAATGATAGCAACAACAACAACAATGATAATAATAATATGCATCGCCATGTAACCATTAACCATGGGTTGTTTTCAGTACTATTCTGAGACAAGGCCCCTTTACTCGGGCCATGCGCACCACTCTCATCCACATTGCAACAAAATTACTAGATGGCAGTAACTCCCTCACCGTCGTTACTTTCCTTTACTCCATGTGGAACTTTACAAAAGTAAATAAATAAAACAAAATGGACGAACTCTTACCGAAGCGTAAAAAGGAAGAAAAACATAGTCTTCCTTCAAACCTGCCTTCATTTCCACCATATACCCCTTACACCACATTGCCTCTTACACCATTGCAAATAATAATGCATTGGATGACGATGACGAAGGAAAAAAAAAACTAAAACGGAAATGACTGGTCATTGATGATGATATCCGAGTTGTTTAGTGAGGCTGAAAGGTGTATTTGTAATGAAAAACAGGACATATAGACATCTTTAGCACTTCCTTCCTGTTTCTTCACAGAACTACAAACTTCGAGCTGAATTTAAGCATCTATATTTGATCAAATCTGCGTAGGGATGTCGCTAAATACTAATTTAAGAAAAGAAGTGCGGAATATAGTGTGATGGTGTGTACGTGTGGAGAAGAAAGTGAGAGAATAGTTAGATAGATACATACATACGTAGAGAGTGGTAATAATGTTCATGACAGATGCTCACTGTAAGCCATAATAGTAAAATATTGGCAGGTAGAGAATTAGCGACGAATTCGGGTATCATTAAGGTGGAGGATGGACGGCGATGACAACAACACCAACCTACGAACACCCGTATATGCATATATAAATATGGATATAAGCGTGCGTGTTTAGAATCGCTCATGTATTGATTGTCTGTATATGTATATGCGTATAAAAACTTTATAAAGGTACATACACACACTCACATATATACACGCACACAAACACACCACACACAATAATGGACATATACATCATCGTGTAAGTTCCTGTCAATGCATTTATCTACATCTATAGAACTATGTAATATATATATATATATATATAGAGAGAGAGAGAGAGAGAGAAAGAGATACTTATGTACGTATGTATGTATATATATATTATATATATATACATATGTATATATATGTATATATATATATGTATATATATATGTATATATATACATATATATATATATATATATATATATA
>NC_068993.1:39918323-39925926 GCF_001194135.2 Octopus bimaculoides | reverse complement strand
ACACACATATATATATATATATATATATATTTACACACACATATATATGTACACACACATGCACACACATATTTATAAAGAGAGAATGATATAGGAAAGGCTAGGTAGATATGTAAATTGTATATACACAAATAATTATATAATTTATCGAAGATGTTACTCACACATACGCAAGCATTATACACTTCCTCTTACACACACAAACACACACACACACACACACACACACACACACACACACGCACACACACACACACTCACACACAAATATTTACATGGACCTTGTACAAGAATCGCTAAACATACACTAACTTGCACACATTAACATTACATACACGTTTACGAAACGATAAAAACATTAAGTTTTCACTCGAAGGAAACAAGCCTAAACGCAATAAGGTGTAAGAAAACTTACATGCCTGTTTGACACTACTGATGAAAAGAATGGTAAATAATGGCTCCAATGAGGTGGTGTGCCGTAAAACAGAAACTATTTTGCTCTTTAAATGAACAGATATAGTGATCTAGAACAGGAAAAATTGCTATAATTTGCAGTGTATGAAGCGACCAAAATGACCAGCCATATGCGCGGAAGTCAGTGAAACTGTATAAATTACCAGTCGTGCCGTCTCTGAAATTGAAGTGAATATCTTTAGGCTTTTGTTAACGGCCATTCTACTTTGCTAAGAATCCTCTCCTCGAGCGCACACCGCCATAGTCCGCCCCGCCCTAAGCTAATATCCGTAATACTGAGACTACTGAACCAGAATAATTATAATTGCAGGTCTTTCCCTCTGTTCCGAAGACAACTGATGGCAGATTTCATCTTCTTCTTCTTCTTCTTCTTCTTCTTCTTCTTCTTCTTCTTATTCTTCTTCTTCTTCTTCTTCTTCTTCTTCTTCTTCTTCTTCTTCTTCTTCTTCTTCATCATGCCGAAGGACAGCAACGGAACTATGTAATGATGGTTCTTTACGGTTAACAACGCCGTCATTATCATCATCATCATCATCATCATCATCATCATCATCATCATCATAGGCATCGTCATCATCATCGTGAACATCGGTATCATCCTTCTTTTTCTTCTCTTTTTCATCACCACCGTAATCATCGCCATTATCTTTACCACCATTATCATCATCATCAACAACAATAAAAATAATTTCGGATTTAGGCTCAAGGCGAGTGATTTCGAGGGGAGGAGATTAGAAGATATCATTGATCCCAATACTTGACTGGTACCTTCTATTTTATCGACCCCGGAAAGGATGAATGTTGCAGTTAACCTCAGTGGGATTTGAACTCAGAACATAAAGAGCAATTATTTCCTTCAACATTCTTACAGTTCAGCCAATTCCTCAATAAACTCAAAACCACCAGTAATTATACTAAACTATACTAAATAAATTATACTAACAAAATATAGAACTAAACTCTTCGAACTAATAATAAACACACGTGTTGGTTCTATTGGACTCCTTTTTTATTATTATTCATATACACACAAAAGAAAAGACTGTTTGAAAAGAAAAATTCCTAACATCGGGCTGCAACAAATAAGTTTTGATGTCAACAACCCTTCTAAGTATCCTAGATGTCCTCAGTAACACTGTTTTCTAGAGCTGTACTAAACTGGGTATTTTGCCTATTTCCTCTATCCATATGTTCAAATCTTTAGGGATAGTTCCTAATGTGCCTGCCTAGAACTACTGGGATACATTTTACCCGCACTTTCCATAGTCTCTGTAATTCAATGGCTAGGTCTTGGTAACTTGCTATTTCTTCTATATCTCTCATATTGATCTTTTCATCTATTGGGATGGAAAGTCAATTATCTGGCACTTTATATTGTCTTTATCTACTACTACGAAACCTTCTCATGACTAATATTGCACACTTATCTATGCCATATTCCATTATCATCTTTTACTTGTTTCACTTTGAAGAATTTTTAGTCGAATGAAATGAACACACGACTTTTTCCAAAGTCTGGTAATTATTTTAACGATATCTTCTGTCGAACCGCTAAGTGAAGGGGACATAAACAGACTAACACCGGTTGTCAAGCAGTAGTGAGAGACAAACAAGAACACAAAGACGAACACACACACATACACACACATGTACGTGTATATATATATATATATATATGATGGCTTCTTTCAGTTCCCATCTACCAAATCCGCTCAAAAAGTTTTGGTTGGCCCGAGGCTATAGTAGAAAATACTTGCCCAGGGTGCCACGCAGTGGGACTGAAACCGGAATCATGTGGTTGGGAAGCCAGCATCCTACTACACAGGCGCCCCTGCGCCTTTGAACTTTTGCCACCAAGTGAAAAGGGACCTGATCGTGTCGATTTCGCTACAAAATAATATTCGATTCTGCTTTCTGCATTCTGCTGTCTTTGAGAATTTAACTAAGAAATATCATTAGAGAATCTAAAACGGGTGATTAATTTTATTTAATCTATTTTACTTATTTCAATGTTAGAAGGAAGCTAACCAAATGTTGAATTAATAAAGTTTCTACTTCTTCGATGTTATCATTGGTTTTATAAATTGACGATATATTAAATGGCTGATAGTGGAATTAAGTAACAACGGGTAGATAGAGTGACATCTGATGAATAATGAATAACAGGAGTTAAGTAAGAATGAAGTGTGAGTAAAGTACATGAAGACCAATTAATAAATTCGAATCGAAATATTCTTGTTGCATAGAATAACCAATCTGAGCGCACAAGAAAATATGGTTAGGTATTTTGTGCTTACACTGTAACTGAATTTAGTGATATGGTGCAGTGGCTGAAATATTCTTTTTCATTCACTCGTTTCAATCATTTGACTGCGGTCATGCTGGAGCACAGCCTTAAAGAGATTTTAGTTGAAGAAATCGACCTTAGGACTTATTCTTTGTAATCCTAGTATTATTCTGTCGGTCTCTTTGGCCGAATCGCTAAGTTACGGGGACATAAACACACCAACATCGGTTGTCAAGCTATGGCGAGGGGACAAACAGATACAAATACGCATGTACACACACACATACACACACGCGCACACACACACATGTATACACTTCTTTAGTTTCCGTCTTCCAAATCCACTCACAAAACTCTGGTCCACCCAAGGCTATAATAGAAGACACTTGCCCAAGATGCCATGCAGTAGGACTGAACCCGGAACCATATGGTTGAGAAGCAAGCTTCTTACCACAAATATATAAAAAAAAACAGCTAAAAACAATCCACCCAAGTTATAATTTAACCCCATCTTATACAAATATGTTGTTCACTGTAACATCGAAGTTTCAACCAGTTAAGCCATCGTCGGATTGCAATGCTTTTGCGTTAGTCTTGCTTTACACAGTCTCTGTTGAGGTAAAATGAGTTTTCGGCTTAGTTGGCTAAAACGTCAAAGTCACTGTCAACGACATTCTTGTATCAGAATAAAAAACTTGTACTCGGCAAATGTATCCAATCAGAGGAATGTAAAATTGTTTACAATTTTACGTTATAAAAATAAAAAACAAACGTTAATATATATGTGTGTTATTGTGTATATAAATATATAAATACATACAGGGGTTGAACAAAATAATGGAAACACTTTAAAATTTCAAACAAGTTTATTTTAATATGGTGTAGGACCGCCTTTGGCAGTAATTACAGCTTGAATTCTACAATGTATGGACTCGTACAACGTTTGAACTCTTTCCAAAGGAATTTTTGTCCATTCTTCGGCTAAAACAGTCTCTAGTTCTTGTAGTGATGATGGTGAAGAATATCGACTCCTTACTTGTTTTTCTAAAATGCACCAGAAATGTTCAATAATATTGAGATCTGGGAACTGTGGTGACCAGATAAGATGTTCAACTTCACTAAAATGTGCCATTCAGTAACAGCTTTAGCTGTGTGAATTAGTGCATTATCATCCTGAAAGATTACGTTTCCCTCAGGAAACAGTTCCGCAACAACAGGCTGAATTTGGTCCTATAAAATGCTTAAATGGTCTTGACTATTAACTCTGCCATGTAGGTAAACCATTGGGCCGGCGGATTTCCAAGATATAGCTCCTCATATTATCACAGATATTCCTCCGTGTTTAACAGTTGGAGAAATGCAGCCTGGGTCATATGCTTCTTTTGGATGTCGCCACATGTATACTCGGGCGGTGGTCGGAAATAAGGTAAAGTATGACTTGTCCGAGAAAATAACATTCTTCCACTGCTCTAGGGACCAATTCTATAGGCTTTTACTCCTCTCTAACCGCTTTGCAACTTTTCTTTTTGAAAGTAGTGGTTTTCTAATTGCAGCCCTCCCGTGAAATCCGGCTTTGTGCAGTACCTGGCGAACAGTTTCTGTAGAAACTGGGTTCTCGGGGTGGTTATTAAACTCTGTAATAATTTTGGGAGCTGTACTTTTGTGATCGTTTCTACCAATTCGCGTATCAGTCGGAAGGTCTCTATCTGAAAGTTTTAGTTTTCTTCTGGAGATTTGTTTTGACGAGGAGGTTTTTCCCTCTTTCACAAAGGCCGTCATTACTTCTGAGACAGTATGTCTTGATACACCAAACATTTCAGCTGTTTTCGTTACGGTAGCGCCTGCCACACGAGCACCAACAATTTGACCTCTTTGAAAGTCCGATAGATCTGCCATTTTAATGAATGTTAATTACCTTTTTCTGATGATATCTGAAAAGAAACAGCAAATTTAGCAGAACATATTAAGCAACAGTAATAATAAATCAAAAAACATAACAATAAAGAATTTTTTGATGATTTTATAGATATTTCAAAATTATGATGCTATGATGCTAGGTGTTTCCATTATTTTGTCCAATCCCAGTATATAGATATAGATATAGATAGATATACCTGCACACACACACACACACACACACACACACACACACACACACATACACACACACACACACACACACACACGCAAATGTATATACATACATGCGTAATATATTAATATATATTTGTTATATATTTGTGTGAGTATGGGTAAGTATGCATTTTATCTTGCTAACCATAAAAAATGATATGACCAAATGAAAAAGCTTCTACAAGAAATGACAGCAAAATTTCTTCAAACCATGCATTGCAGCTTGAAAAGAAAGGACGGAGGATTCATTAGATGCTGTTGTTCGAGATACTTTTAAAAAGATGTGGCGGGCACGACTGGAACGTCTACTCGATCGGAGCTATCTTATGCTTAAGCACCAGTAAAAAAAATGACATCAACCATAATATCTTTGACAATGTGACTGAATGAGTTATTTGTAAGCAACAACAATCTTAGGGTCAAGGTATTTCACGATGTGATGTTAATTAGATTTGTATGGTCGTGGGTTCGATTCCCGAAACGAGCGGTGCGTTTTGTCCTTGAGCAAGCTGCTTCAGTCTTCTCTACTTAGTGCTAATGCATTCCCCTCCTTACCTCTTCAGCTGTCACATCATGGATGCTTCGCTAAACCAAGGATGAGAAGGCTGAGGTGGTGTTGTTATCTGCTCGTGACTGCATAAGTGTATTTAAAACAATAAGCAAATGCGTGGTACATAATACCAGGTCATACTTGCTTGAAAACGATGACTATGCTTATTTTTTTTATCATTATCATTATTATTATCATTATTATCATCATCATCATCATTATTATTATTATTATTATTATTATTATTATTATTATTATTATTATTATTTGTATTTCATGACTTTTTATAAGAATTATTTTTCCGTGAAACTTACTATTTTTTTTTCCCTTTATTTCATCGACCGAGATGTATTTCTGAATAAAACTTTTGCCTTTAAACATATTAGATTGTTTATCATAAGCAATAGAGCAACATTTTCAAAGGATTAATGTAGCCGATTAAATGGATACCAGTATGTTTCTAGTACATTTCTCATCGACAATTGAAGGGATGAAAGGCAAAATAGCTAAGAGCTAAGAAACTAAATGCTATAAAGCATTTATTTCGATTCCCCATTGTTTCTGCCAACTATTTCCATTTTAAAAAGAAAACTATTAAAAATTTATTCGTCATGATATTTCAACGCTGTTGTTAATATTATTGTTATTTTTTGTAACAAAGAGCAATTCTCGAAGAAAATCTTCATGGATGAAATTCCTTAATAAAGACATTTTAAATAAAAGGCTATTACAAAAAAAAAAAAAAATACAAATAAATAAAATAGAATAAACATACTCAAAAACAAAAAGAACGTACCATTATGTCTTTGCATAACTTAAGAAAGAAAGCCAGACAGACAAAAATGTCATTCAGCTAGATGCTTTTTTTCAAAGATATTTGTGACTCTTTATTCGATATCTACCACGAAATTGTTAAATATCATAAAGCTTTCCCCGCGAGCAAACCATTTTATCGCACATTGGTACGAGAGCACGCCTTGTAATCATGTTCTATTCCAATACAACCAGAGATTTGCGACGATGCATTCAACTTTTCTATATCGAAATATAAACCACTTCCAGCATACTTGAACTTTTGTTAAACTCGCTATCCTTCATCATGAGAACTGCAAAAAGATTCAAATACCTTAGCATGTCTTTTTTTTTAAACATTCTCTAAACCTGTAAAATATTCGCATTTTTTTATTTTATTTCACAGACAATTAATCGTGAATGGCTTTTTTTATTTCAGAGAAGCTGTGTGGATGTCAACGACGTTCCGACTTTATAGAATTTTGTGCCTTCTTGCCGTGCTTTTTCGTGTCATTCAATATATAATGACCATAAAAAAGTATCCGTGAATGAGGAAATGGGATTGAGTTCTTATTGTTATAAGAGAGAGCGAGAGAGAGAGAGAGAGAGAGAGAGAGAGAGAGGGAGAGAGAAAGAGAGAGAGAGAGAAATAAAAAAGAAGAGAAGAAAGTTTCATGAATACAAAACAAAAAAGTAGTCCAGTGATACATCTAAAAGCTGCAAAGAAAAGAAGGGGGAAAAAAAGCCATTTCAAGTAATAAAAAAAAACAACAATAAAACATTAGTAGCTGAAAAAAAAAATGGCATTAAACAACGAAAACAGCAACAATAAAAATGCTACAAAAACTAAAATGAAACAAAAATTTCAAAGAATAAGTTTGAAAATTTTCACTGAATAATCTCCGATGTTCGTTGTGATGAGGCAGATTGCGACTATTGAAACATGACCAACGGTTGGCTCGGTGAGTGCATGGGTGTAAGAATTCACAGATACCTCTTTGCATGTATGTGTATAAATCGACACATAGACATATATACATATACGACGATTATATATATATAAATATATATACGTATGTATGTATATGCGAATCCGTACATGCACATTTGTCTATCTATGTACGCTGCTGATATGTATCGAAGAGCTTGCAGTAAGATTTAGAGAAAACTGTAATTGTTATGAGGTGCTTGTTGTATAGTTTAATATATTATTCGTTCATGAATACGTGTGAGTATGCATGCATGGTTATATACACTTATATACACTTGCATAGGTGTATACCTACATACACACACATATATCTACACAAATACACACACACACACACTCACACACACACATATATATATATATATATATATATATA
>NC_068993.1:39916644-39917735 GCF_001194135.2 Octopus bimaculoides | reverse complement strand
ATATATATATATATATATATATATATATATATACATATGTATATACATATATATGCATACGTATATGCATGTATATTATATATACACACACACAAACATATACATACTCACATACATGTATATCTATCTATGCATGTGTGTGTGTGTGTGTGTGTGTGTTTGTATGCGTGTATACATGCATGTACCTATATATATGCATTCAACAGTCTTTCTCGCGATGGCATGTTTAGAATTATTTACTCCTGCATACGCACATTCATTATGCATATCGGTTAAGATGTCAAAGGTTTCCTCTTCAAAAGCTTCACTGTCATAAATTCATCTAAGATTAACATTTAACTGTTTCTTTATGGGACACGAAATTATTTCTTATGATTCTTTATACCTTGCTTTATTTGTTTGTTTGTTCTTTCTCTGTCTTCTTTTATACGTAGCATAAGAATGTGCAAATGCTTACACGGGACAAAACACTTCTTGGTTTGTTTTCAAATTGCGGCCAGACTGGCAAAGATTTCTCATTCGATGTCCATTGTATGTCATTGCACTGCACTTCCGGATTGTGTCCATGTTTCCCCTGTTCACACACGCATTTACATATATGAAGGCGCGTGGCTTAGCGGTTAGGGAATACGGTTTGCGATCGTTAGGTGATGAGTTCGATTCCTGGTAGTTCGTTGTTTCCTGGAACAAGGCACTATATTTCACGTTGCTCCAGTCCACCAGTTCACTCAGCAGGTAAAAATGTGTCACGCTGTATCTCCTTGAGAACTACATTAAGAGTACGCACGTCTATGGAGTGCTCAGCCACTTCCACGTTAACTTCACGAGCAGGCAGTTGTGTTGATTAGATTAACTGGAACACTAGTTGTCGTAGCCATCCGAGTGCTCCCTCCTCCTATATTTACATATATAAACAGGCTTGACGCATTCATGAAACCTTAACTTGTTTGGATCCAAGTCAAAGTACTATTAAATAATAAATACAACTTCTACCAAATATGTTGAGTGCCACTTTCTTTCGTATGAATATATGCATGTATATACATACCCATATATACACACACGCGTATACATACACTCGCACACATATA
>NC_068993.1:39911999-39916584 GCF_001194135.2 Octopus bimaculoides | reverse complement strand
ATATATATAAATATGTTGAGTGCCACTTTCTTTCGTATGAATATATATATGTATATACATACCCATATATACACACACGCGTATACATAAATGCATACATATGCATATGCACGCACACATATATACACATACACACATTTCATGATTATAAGATCCTCTTAACTACGGAAGTTATCATGCCATCCACATTTTCGAGAGTATCGCAACGATCATTATTGTTCCACGCGCATTAAACAGTCATATAATTTTTTTTCTTCTTTTTTTGTTTTAACACAAGTGCAGATTAGCTTTTCTGATAATCTGTATTTGTTTAACCCTAGATCATTTTTGATTGAGTAAGTATATGATAAAAAAAACATTTCTACCAGGAACATATAGTCTTATTTTGTCATTGAAAATTTAGAATTATATTATAAATAGTAACTTCTCGAGTGTAACGCAGTAGTGTACGATTTGAGAGAAATTTTTAGCAAGTCAAATTCCACGTAAAACTCGCTTACTGATTCAGATATTAAGTTACTGTTCTAACGGCTTTGTTATTATTATTATTATTATTGTTGTTGTTGTTGTCGTTGTTGTTGTTGTTAAGGTGGTGAGGTGGCAGAATCGCTAGCACGCCGGGCGAAATGCGTAGCGGTATTTCGTCTGTCGCTACAGTCTGAGTTCAAATTCCGCCGAGGTCGACTTTGTCTTTCATCCTTTCAGAATCGATAAAATGACTACCAGCTGAGCCCTGGGGTCGATAATATCGACTATCTCCCTCCTCCCAAATTTCAGGGATTTTGCCTATAGTAGAAAATATTATTATTATTATTATTATTATTATTATTATTATTATTATTATTATTATTATTATTATTATCATTATTATTATTGTTATGGCTCCGAGGTGGCTGATTCGTTAGCACGCCGGGCGAAACGCTAAGCGTCATTTCGTCCGTCTTTATGTCTTGAGTTCAAATTCCACCGAGGTTGAATTTGCCATTCATCTCCTCGGGGTCGATAAAATAAGTACCAGTTAAACACCGGGGTCGATGTAATCGACCTACCCCTCCCCAAAAACGCTGAGCTTGAGCCAAAATTTGAAGTCATTATTAATATTATTGTTATTACGGTGGCGAGCATGCAGAATCAGCATTTCGTCCATTTTTATGCTTTGAGTTCATATTCAACAGAATTCGAATTTGCTATTTATTTTTTCGGGCTCGATAGAATAAGAACCGATTAAGCACTGGGATTGATGTAATCGACAAGCCACTCTCTCCCATCTGGCTTGCCAAGCGGGGAGGCTATTGTGGACACTCTGCTGGACTAAAACAACATAAGTAAAAGGACGGATGAACTTATCAGTGAAAGGCCATTCAAACTGGTAGTGTCTCGTAAAAATATCCTACACATGGGTTGTCCAATACCATAACCACGAAAACTCGAATGAAAGACATACTATGCTCTCAAGTTGGAGTCGACATCGAAGAGGGTTTGGGCGCAGAGTATGAGAAACTTATCCCTCCCTTTCTAATAAATTTCAGACTTTGTGCCTGTGGTTGACAGGACTATTATTGTTATTATTAGGGGAGTGGAAGGTGGGGAGCTGATAGAATCGCTGGAGTGTCAGAAAGATTGCTTAGAGGTATTTCTTCGGAATCTTTACATTCTAAGTTCAAATCAGATCATGGTCAAGTTTGGTAACCTTTCTAGGTTGATAAAGTGCCATTTAAAAAGAGGAGTCGATGTAAGTGGCTTGCCCCTGCTCCTCAAAACTGTTCGCCTTTCCCCAAAATTTGAAAGGATTATAAGAACGTGGAAAACTAGTAGAATCCTTGGTGTGTCGTACAAAATACTTAACTGCATTTCTTCGAGCTCTTTTCGTTGTGAGTGAAAAACCCGTTGAAGTCAACTTTCCCTTCAAACCTTTCGGTGTCATTAAATTAAAGTTCTGGTCACGTACTGGAGTCATTGAAACTAACAAACGCCCTTCTCTCAAAGTTTCTGTCTTTGTACATAAATCAGAAGCCATGGTGGTAATTAATGCAATGATTGCAGATTGTAGAATCGGTAGGTTAGCAAAGAAAATGTTTTGCGATATTCAGTAACCATTCTTTATGTTCAAGTCTCAAATCCAACTATGGTCAGCTTTGCCTTTCACCATTCCGTTGTTAAGCAAATGAGGACCAACCAAGTCCTCAAGTTCCATATAATAGCATACCGTACTACGACACCATATATACCATTGTGTCTTTGTAGAAACAACAATGATTGATACAAATATCAACACATTTATACACAAGCACGTACACGAAGAAATTTATATTGATATAAGCATTTATAATGAGTCTTTTAACTTTTCTTTTAATAAGTTTTCAGATACAGGGACATCTTAGTTTATAAATAATAACGCTTGCTGAATATAATTAACAAAAACGTTTTCGTTTGTCCAGCACGCCAATCGTTGCAACGGGACTGACCTAGTTGCCTTTAAAAAAAAAATCAAGGTGAAGTATAGCTAGTGAAGTGAAGAAAGAACAACGACTGGCTGAGAAACAAAAGGTCATGGAAAGATTCATGACAGGCATATCATTGCAGAAGCATATGTGAAACGAAGTAATTCAAGAACAGAATGGAATGGACGATATGTTCGCGGAATAATAAATACTAAAGCTTTGCTGGGCCTGGCATGTTACAGGGTTCACAGGCAAGAGTTCACAGACAGTTGTCGAGTGGTATCGAAGACATTAGAAGAGATCACCGAAAGACTTCCAAGACAATTGGAATATGACATAGTCGAACACTTCAGGTATATCTGGAAAAGAAAGCTGTAATCAAGGGGAAAATCGAAGCATATTTTGACTAGCAATGTGTAGGGACATCTGATAGTCTGGTCGATAAGAGTTACAAAAATCTATAGGTGGGGGAGAAACAAAGAGAGAGAGGGAGAGAGAGAGAGAGAGAGAGAGAGAGAGAAAGAGAGATAGAGAAGGAGAGAGAGAGGGAGAGAGAGATAGAAAGAGAAAGTTATAGAAGGCTGTACATTTGCAATCCAAGACAAGAACGTTGATACGAAATACCTAGTAAAGAAGAAAACAGGGAAGCCATTGGATCCCGAAGAGGCAACCAAAAAATGATTATGTCATATTTCTGTGGAAGACGTCACACATGTCAATTGTAGCAGCCCAAAAGTGTCATTAGGGTACTACCTCCCTATGTGACACGATTTTGTCGCTAAAACAATGTACAATGCAATTCGACAAACATACTTTTCTGGAATAAATATAATGAATCCTCTTGTAATCGAATCCGTATATTGAATGAAGAAAAGTAAATGGTGAAGCTGCCCTGCTGATGTGAATATCTCAAAAGCCAACAAGATAGAAAATAACTACGACGAACAACTTCTTCGAGACTTTCAGTTTCTATATCCAGGTTATAGATTCACCTTTATATCAATAATAATTGGTGCACTTGGTTTTGTGTGCAAGTACAGAATTAACAATCTCCTTGGGTTTACAGAAAAAGAAACCAACTAGCTAATTCACACAGTACAAATACTGCAGGTGGAACAATTAAAATATGCAAGACTTTTCTCACCTTCAAAATGTGACATTGTATTGCTATATATACATTCCAACGAAGGAGCTTTCAACCTTTGTTAGAAGTGAGCTCCTTTCTCAGAGGAGGAGTTCAAATAGTGAAAAACAGAAGAAATATACCTGCATAAATATATACATACATACATGTTCTCATGCATACATAAGTACATACATACATGCGCTCATGTATACATAAGTACATACATACATGCATGCATACATACATGCACGGCTAGTCTCCATCGGTCTCAACAATGATCTTCAGATATCCAACCAAATGAATTCATCCACATGGAATTAATTTGCACATGACTGAGTATTCCACAGATAACGATGATGTACTTTGCAGTTCGGTCAGCATGACGAAGTATCACAATGTCGGACATTTGAAAAACCCTTTCTACCATAGGTACCTTGCCTGTAATTTTTTGGTGGGGGTAGGGATCTAGTTGACTATATTGATACCAGTGTTGAACTGGTACTTATTTAATGGATCTCAAAAGGCTGAAAGGCGAATTCGACTTCGGCAGAGTACGAACTTAGAACCTAGAGACAAACAAAATGCCGACAAGTATTTTGTCCGGTGCGATAATGATTCTGCCAGCTCGCGGCTTTAGGACATTTGAATAAGTACAACCAATCAGCCAGTCAAGAAAGAAAGAGAGAAAGAGAAAGAGAGAGCGAGAGAGATTGTGTGTGAGTGTGTATGTGTGTGTATGTGTGTGCATGCATTGCACCCGCACATACCTTCGCAGACACAAAGAAATATGTGTTTATACACTTAAGCACACACACACACACACACACACATATATATATATATATACATACATATATGTGTGTGTGTATGCAAACACGCATTTATATGTTTGCTTGTTTATATGTGTGATGTATATAATTGTGTGTATAAGTATGTACATGTGTGTGCGTGTAAATATACATTATAATAAGTATATATATAAATATGTATGTATATATATATATATATATATATATAT
>NC_068993.1:39910325-39911963 GCF_001194135.2 Octopus bimaculoides | reverse complement strand
TATATATGTATGTATGTATACATATATATATATATATATATTCCATATACGTACATGTATGTTTGCGTGCGTGTGAGTGTGTAATTGTGTAATTGTGAGTGTGTAATTGTGAGTGTGTAATTGTGGTATTCTCACTCAAAAACGCCGTATCTCATTACAGTTAAAAGCGCATTTTCAAACAACAATACCTGTCAGTTATAAAATCAACAATTATAATGGCCGACCAAAAAACAACAAAACAAAACAAAACAAAACAAAGCAAAAATTACACTACACAATACGTCGCCATCATGGCAACATGAAAGACAAGTCTACCAACGGAAAAATCTCTTTGAAACGATCTGTTCGTTTGTTTCGAACCAAACTTCGGTCCACATACCTATTAATTCGAAATCTGGTTTTATTGTTTGCGGCTTTTATGCGTTCATTAAAGTATGGGGAGAGAGAGCTGGCGGTCACTTTACACTGGACTCTCTTGCTTGTTGTAATAATCACGGTGTTCAGATGTCATTTGGAAACTCTCAAAGCATACTCTATCAGCTTTATTGTCTTCACTCGTAATGATATATTATAAAACTAAACATCTAACAATTAACGTATATTTCGACGGTCATTTTTATTGTTTCAGAGAAGCCTTTCGTTTTTGTTGTCTTTTAAATGCCATCTTTGTTGTTAGAAGCTGAATGCACTTTCGCCAACAACCGGCTGGCCACCTGGCTGGCTGGCTGGCTGGCTGACTGATTGTCTGATGGCGCTAGCTTACAACGCCTTTAGCACTGATTTAGCACTACTACTACAACAACAACAACAACAACTACTATTACTACTACTACTACTACTACTACTAATAATAATAATAATAATAATAATAATATCAACAATAAAACAGCAAGAACAACAATAAAAAATAATGGTTTCACATTTTGGCACAAAGCCAGTAAGATTGGGAAGGGGCTGAGTTGAATGCATCGACTCCAGTGCTCACAGGTATTTGTTTTCTCGGCCTCGGTAGGACGAAAGGCAAAGATGACGTCGGCGGAATTTGAACTCAGATCGTAAAAATAGACGAAATGCTGGTAATGATTCTGCAGTTTTCAAAAGAATAGCATGGGAGTGCCTACCAAAATAAAATATATCAGTTTCTCTCTGTCTCTTTCACCAGCAGTTAACAGTAAGCGCATCTATATTTGTATATGTGTACGTGATTGAAAGCCACTGGTTTTGTTTGCATATACTGTAATGCAATTATATTCAGCCACGCGGTTTAGTGCAACACCAGTGATTTCTTTGGTCTTCCTATATCAACTGCGTTAGATTTTGACTTAGCCTTCGGTTGGTAGTGGTGTGTATTTAAAACTCACAAAGCCCGACGAGACACGAACGCGCATCAAGTATTCTCACAGCGACTGCTGGACGATCTTCGCCTGCTAGTGAGGTATTCATGTTTTTGAACACAGCATGTCAGTAAGAGGATATATAATTGCTGGATGAATACTGCTGTTAATTTGACTTTTTCAGAATGAATTTGCCTTAAGTATGATACACAGTTGGTTATTTTAATCTAATACTGTTTATGCTGCATATACTGGATTGATATATATATATATATATATATATATATATATATATATATATATA
>NC_068993.1:39903527-39909563 GCF_001194135.2 Octopus bimaculoides | reverse complement strand
TATATATATATATATATATATATATATATATATATGTATGTATGTATGTATGTATTGTGTGCATGTGTACATCTGCCTGTCTGTGTCAATGTAATCTTAAAGACTTTTCACACTTCTTCCTTATAAAATAGTAACAATTTCCCTCCAAAATTTATTATATTTAAAAGAATATATTTTTAAAGATATTCAAATATATTTTGGTCCTTCAATTACAATAAATGATAATACTTACAATTAGTAATAATTAACTTATTACTTGTAAATATTTTTTTAAAAATAATTATGCATGAACCTAGTCTAGCTATTTTGCTATGTAGAATTGAACTAAGTTTCTTACCTTTATACCATTCTTCTTATTTAGCACCATTCAAAGAACACTGTGTGTGTTATCTGTTTTACTTTGGACATTATTCAAAGAAACATATCTTTGACTCATTTTAGTTGTTTTTGTTGTTGCTGTTTCTGTGTGTGCTGTTTTTGTCACCCCCCGTCGTCGTCTTCCTCATCAGCATTGTTGTTGTCTTCATCGTCGTTGTTTTTGCATTTGTTGTTGCTGCGGTTGTTGTTGTTGTTTTTATTCCTTGCCTTCGGGAATATCTCGTCCTTTATGTGTTGATCAATTGAATGCAGTTTTAAAGCCGGTGTAGTAGAAAGAAAAACAAGGATTATTTTGTAGTAGTTAAGATTTCTAAACAGATATGGAGCTTGTCAGGCATTTTGTTAGTTGAGCTGAGCATTTGAAGGCTTCAAAAACAATGTTGGTTAGGTTTCAGCATTTCTAGAATAAATCCAAGATAAGTGACTATAAATGTAAGAAATATAAACTAAGATATTACATCACAGAGGGAATAATACGGATGTAAAATCTCTGTAATTCTATACGCTATGTATTCTTAGCTAGGAATGAAAATATTTTTCAAGGAACGAAAGGAAACATTGTACGAGAATCTACTTGAATCTAGGAACACGAATGATATACAGTAATAAAGAAAATAAACACTTTCAGTTGAATTAGAGAGAAAAGATTTCTCTTTGATAGCTGAGTATTTGAAAATTTAAACACAATGTTTACAAGGGCCTCTACAGTCAAGTCTGTACTCTGCCATTGAACACTCGATACTAACCTAAAATTAGAAAGAACTTAAATACTAAAGAAAGACTGTGCATGTGTGTTTATTTGAGTTAAATATATAAGGTAATAGTGATAAGAAAGTAGGACGTCAATGCGTGGACATTACTGACTGTTAAAAAGCACAACCGTGACGTAATGACATGCTTTCGATATCGGACATAGTTTGTGTTCAAAATAGTTCGGCAAAACATTCTCAGTGTACACTAAAGATATTTCTAGACGTTCTATAAGAAAAGGAATTAAAACTTTAAATATCAAGAATCATGCACATTTTGTGATGAAACAGAAATCTGTAAGGAAAACAATATTCTTATTACTCAAGGCATAAGAATCCGAAATTTTTGGGGAGAGGCCAGTCGATCAGATCAACCTTAGAACACAACTGGTACTCAATTTATCGACTCCAAAAGGATGAAAGGCGATGTCGACCTCGGAAGATTTTGAACTCAGATTGTGGACAGACGAAATATCGCTAAGCATTTCGGCCGACGTGCTAACGTTTCTGCCAGCACGCCGGTTTGTAAGGAAAACACTATTGAACGAATTATATTCACTATTGTAATAAATATGTAAATCAATAAGCATATAATAAAGGAGAGAAATACAATTAATTCAGTATACTAGAAGCGATTTAACGGACTTCTGAAGGCAAATCCTGCACGGTTAGTGCTTGAGGTATGGAATAGTAGCGACCATATTGTTGGCAGGTTATCTCAGACTACAATTGTTGAGTTTGGTTGCACGTCTACAGATTGATGTCTTTAGAAAAAGTGTAGCCACAAAGTGACTTAGATGTGTATCTTTTATCTTCTACTTGTTTCAGTCATTTGACTACAGCCATGCTTTTGGGATAAGAAATTCAGAAATATAATACAAATGTGATTAGTGGGTATGAGGCAAAGTAGGAAGGGCGGAAACAAATGAGAAAAGGAAGAATTTAGTGGTTCGTTGGGGACAGCATCTAGTGTACTTTATCAATAAATATAATATTTTATCCGCTTTATTTTCGAGCATTGAGCTCAGTCATAAAATAGTGAGTTCGATTCCCGTGCCGTGCTGTGTGTTGTGTTTTTGAGCAAAACAATATATTTCACATAGTACCATTTCATTCAGCTGTGGAAATGTGTTGCGACGTCACTGGTGTCAAGCTGTATCGGCCTTTGCCTTTCTTTTGGATAACATCAGTGGCGTGGAAAGGTGAGGCTGGTATGCACGGACGAGGGCTGGTCTTCCATAAATAACTTTGCCCGCATTTTTGTCTAGGAGGGGAACTTCCTGGGTGCAATCGCATCGTCATTCATGACTGCGGGGGCAGGAGTCTTTACCCTCTACCCCTTATTCATTAGTGTAAAATAATATTCAATACGCATTCTTCACACATGCATACACTGCAGATCACCATTAGGGAAGATTTGTGAGTAGGAGCTAACTGTAATAGAAACCGTAGATATATAACCCGCTGCGAATGTTATATAGAAAGATCACTATAGAACTTTTACGTTTGATCAACAACTGGCTGGGGTGTGAAGCAAGATAGTTTTCACATCATTCAAGCAGACTTTTTTTTTTTAAATGAAGTCGAAAACAATGTCTGTGTCTGTAGGAGATGCTTTAGAAACATTCAAATACCGAACTAACAAAATACCTGATAATCTTCTTAGAAATGTCAACTGTCGTAAACTAATCCGTTTCTTTTCTTTTCTTTTGAGTCAGGTTTTAGATTTGCATATACAAGCACTATTCAATAATGGAACGCACAGACACGTCTTCCTGGTGTAGGAACAAACCTCTTCAAATTTTACATAATTTTTGGCTCTAAAATGGACGCCTAGTTTAAGCGGTAGTTTTGAAAAGATTATAAATACTGATGTTTTTTAACTGATAGTGATATGAATATGGTTATATTTCGGGATTGTCATTTTTGTTGTTTTACTAAATAAACACAAGCACTGTATATTCGTTCTTCACTCGTTTATTACTGTTCTTATTCTAACTGATGTCCATTGTCCGGAAATCTTTCGTCACACATCTGTGACCTCTTCGGCGATACTTTCCGTCTTTGTGTGTGCTCTTGCTCCGCTTATCCCATTTTCTGCTTATTCCATTCTCAGAAAGGAATAAGCAGCGTAAGATTACACTCGAAGACGGAAAGTGTCGCTGAGGAGGTCACAGATATGTGACGAAAGATTTCTGGACAATGGACATGAGTCAGAATAAGAGCAGTAATAAACGAGTGAAGAACGAATATATAGTGCGTGTGTTTATTCGGCAAAAAGAAATGACCGTCCCGAAATACAACAATATCTGTTTCAACACACGTCTTCACAAATTCATAAAAACACAACTTCATAAAAAGATATGCAATATCATATAGATATGCAATATTTTCCTTCCAATATTCAATCATTTTATCAAATTCATCCCCCTTTTATGTATGTTTGATATAAACAATACTATTTTAAAAAATATTGTTGGAGTGTAATTGATGTTAAGAAATCTTTCAACTATAAAAATGCTATTTTAAAACAAATTTTTCAAATTTAAATGCTCTCATGGAACAAAATAATGGAAGCTGGCAGTTCTATGCTTTTTATATTTTTCACTGCAGAATTTTGATAAAACTTTAATAATCACATATAAGATTCAAATGAAACTAAACAGTTTAACAAGCACAGAATAATTAAGAATTATAAAGAAAAGAAATCTCATAGAAGTAAATATTATAAAACGATAGTTATTGTCATCTTTAATTTAACCTAGCAGTTATAAAACTTCATTTTCTATCACCTTTGTGCTTATCTTCTGAAAAATATTTTTTCATGCGTTTATTAAATATAGATTAGAGACAAAAATATCACTGCTGAAGATCTTCAATTATTTTTCTAAATACTATTTGAGAATGATATCAATGGAGAAATGAATGTAGATAGAGAAGAAATTATTTTTAAAATGTGTCAACGTGATAAGATGTATTATATGTACTTGCTCGACTTGTTAGGATTAGCAGGCAAATTTTATGAAAATTGAACACTATTGATTTAAAAACTGTAGAACATATATTCTATGTTTGTATCTGACTGAAAGACAGCTGCTTCAGTATATTTGATCATACGGTGATGGATTGAAAGGTACAGGAACACGAAGTGGTTTGTAGCTGATCTTGGATTCTGCAGATTAGCTACTGAAACAAATTACGAATGTACATGTTGAACTCGAAATAAAATATTGGCTCCGATGCATTTTTCTACGTCCCTTGAATTGTGAGTAAATAAATTTAGTTAACAGAAATATTAAGAAAATACAGCGCAAACTCATTAAAAAAACAAGCAGAAACTGCTAACTTCACTTAATAATTTATTACGAGAAATCAAAACTTTCGTCACTGAACCATAATGCAATTCCACTGCAACTGGTTTGAGAATAGACTGCTAGCCAGTTTACATATAAGATACAAGGATTTTAATTTTCTTTTCGCTTTTTTCTCGCCAATTTTTCAGGTTGTCATCACTTACTGTCAATTGTAGGTCAGTTATTTTGACTTTTGGTTGAAATTTATGGTTGTGGTATGTATTTCACCCCATCCCCTCTCTCTTTCTTCCCTTCTTTTTTTTCAATGGGGACACTTATAGTATTGTACAGTTAAGCAGAATTAGAATTCAATGATTTCAAAGATGAGATTCCACCAGTTTATGTCCACAAAACCGCAATTTAAGCACATTATATTACTTCAGTGTGTATTTTAAAAAGAAATATCATCCTTGATATATATTATGTTTCTTCTGATAAAACGGTGCCACAGTGCTGTAAATTCTGAAAGCTTGAATGTCACAGTTGTTATAGTTGAGACACTGTTGTTCGTTCATCAAATAACACCTTACTGTCTGAGAAAATGAAGAACGCATTCAGATAGTGTAATCCGAAACAATACGTCTGAATGAAGTGGTCACGATTACCGTTAGGATGGTTTTGATCAAAAGTCAGCTTTATCAGGGGTGGCCTGGGGTTCAACTACAACTGCGACGACAACAAGGACGTACGCAACAACAATCTCAGTTAGTTTGAATGTATCATAATAAAAATGAGTCGGAATACTCATTAAGAAGAATATGTCTGATTCATAATAACTGGATGAGAAATCCAGCGTGATATGGCGCTTAAGATGCATTTTAGATGACACAACGGAAACTATGATAATAATGTATATTTTTTGTGACTTTTAACATAGTTTTGTTTTTAAATATTTTCTCATTGCAATGTACAACCATTATACAGGTCCTTTGTTTCTTTCTTCTGTGTCATAAATAAACCATTGAACAAACAGGCTTTTAGGAGAAAATTAGCAGTTTCGTTAACACAGCAATACTGTGTAAAGATTCAAACACATGGGTGTCACAGACGATATTTGTCTATGGATCGGACACCTAAGGTGCCGTTGTTCAACACATTTCAATGGTTGCATTAATAAAAGAAAGAGAAATTATATCAACCGCTGTTATGAAGTTATAATCATAGTGCTTGTTAGCGTATGTGTTTGTAAAAGAAATATAGTAATAATCAGAAATTGAAGGAAAGAGGGAGAGGGTTTGCAGGGTGAGAGATTAGAAAATTTTATGTTTCACGAGACCCATACAAGCGTTTTTAGAAAATTTTACAGTTATAAAAAGAAAAAAAAAGAAAAAAAGAAATAAATGAACGAAGAGTAGTTTAACATCAACAGTTTGTGATTACTTGACACAGTAAGCAGCTTTTAAAATTAAAGACCGATTATCTTAGCTTAATGGACCTGGGCATATTCAGTTCTTTTCAAATGCATTTGTTAATTTAGTTCTTCTCAAGCATTCTTTGTCCCGCTGGTGTATTCTTGTCGGTTAAACATGTTTGTATAAATGAATGTCTATATGTAT
>NC_068993.1:39897020-39902020 GCF_001194135.2 Octopus bimaculoides | reverse complement strand
GAACATGTTTCATTTGCGTCTTTTAACGTGTAAAATTGAATATATTCATATTTTCTTTATCAAAATTTAAGACACTTGTAAAACAGCAGGATTTATCGGTATCTATGTCTAAAGATATAACTATGAAATTTTCTATTCTTAAATGAGTATCTGCAGTGCTCTTCAAGTCTTAATGTTTGCATACATAAACGATGTACCTTCTAAGGGCACCGATTTTGTGATTATTCATACTTTGCATTCTAAAGATCAATCATGGTGCTAAATACTGATCTTTCTAAAATGGAATCTTCTCTGAAGTGCAACCTATTCATGGCAATCCGTCGCTTACGACGTCGAGGGTTCCAGTTGATCCGATCAACGGAACAGCCTGCTCGTGAAATTAACGTGCAAGTGGCTGAGCACTCTACAGACACGTGTACCTTTAACGTAGTTCTCGGGGATATTCAGCGTGACACAGTCTGACAAGGCTGGCCCTTTGAAATACAGGCACAACAGAAACAGGATGTAAGAGTGAGAAAAAGTTGTGGTGGAAGTGTACGATCGTACTGCATTACCTCAGGGATACCCTTGTTGCTTATTTTGAGATGATATATATATCTCACGTATTAACAGAGTATATAGGTGATACAGACACTCCCCATACACACATGCACTTACAAAAGACACAGACACATTGAAGGACACGCATGCGTAGACACATACAATAGGAATACAAAATACAAAATGGCTGATAGTTAGGAAGGTGAGACACACATAAGAAGGAAGGAAACAGAGGACCACTGATGAGGTCACAGAAGCGTGACGAAAGAACTCTGGCCGAAATAAGATTAAGATTAATGTAATATAAAGCTGAAGCAAATTAACACCAAATATACAGTGCGCGTGATTTTATTGGCTAAACTGGCAATATGACCATCCCCAAGTACAACAATATATATATATATATATATATATATAATCGGGTGCTGCTATAAAGTTGCACATGGCCGGGACCAATCTGCGATCGAAATATATTTTGTCTCATACATCAAATTCTGCCAACCTACTAACTTTTTCTGCTTCTGTCTTATTGAATTGTCTCTCACCCTTTCTTTCTTTTCTCACTCACTCTTTCTCTCGATCTCTCTCTCTGTCTCTATCTCTGTCTCTCATTCACCTTCCCTCCATCGGTCCATTTCCACATTTCTGCGCGCACGCACACACACGTATACGCAATCTCATTTGTACTTACACTTCTCTCACCATCACTTTTTTCCTTCTCTCTTCTATCTATTTACATCACCTCGGTCATTAAACTCATGCACAAATATATGCACTTGTGCACACTCTAAACTAAATCCTCCCCCTTCTCGTTCTCTTTTAATTACATTTTATCTCACGTATGACTTATCTAATTCAAACTCAAACACGAGCACACTCATTCATACGCACTCTTGTAAAAATAAACAAAAAAAAAACAAAAAGAAAAGAAAACAAGCACACGCTTACAGCTAATGATTACACGTAAATTGACATGTGTGTATCCTACGCATACACACATACAAACACACACAAACACACGCACGCATGCGCGCACACAGAGCACACTATATTCTCATAAGCTCGCTCACGCTTATACACATATACGGCAACCCACGCAGTCCTACTCACTAGCTCTCACATCCTCACATCCACACACACTTATCCAATCATACACATAGTAATACATGCTCGTGTGGCCAAGTAGTTAGTGCATTCAGTTCATGATCGTAAGATCGTGAGTTCGATACCTGGTGTCCTTCAGCAAGACACTTTACTATACGTTGCTCCAGTCAACTCAGCTATCACTAAAGAAGTTGTACCTGTATTTCAAAGGGCCAGCCTTGTTACATTCTTTGTCATGCTGAATCGCCCTGAGAACTACATTAAGGGTACGCGTGCCTGTGGAGTGCTCAGCCACTTGCACGTTAATCTCACTAGCAGGCTGTTCAGTTGACCGGATCAACTGGGGCACTTGTCATCCTAACCGATAGAGCGCCAGTTATTTCACATTGTCCCCAGTCTACTCACCTGGGAAAAGTGAGTTGTATCTGGAATTTCAAAGGGCCAGCTTCTTGTTGGTGGAGTACTCAACCACTTTCACCTTAATTTCACAAACAGGCTGTTCCAATGATCGGATCAAATGGAATACTCGTCGTAACCGACGGAGTACTAGTTAGGTATTCACTCATGCACACACGCACATACTATTTTTTACGCACTCGCTCACACTCCTACACTTGTACGACAACCCATACACTCACGCGCAAAGATACTCACAAGCTCTCGTGTTAATATACTTATTCACTCTTACACAAACCCATACACTCTCACACGTTATCACTTCTATACATGTTCACTTGTGCACACATGCACATACTTATACTCACATTCATGTATTTATACCCATCCACACAAATTCTCACATTCACGCATGCATTTTCATTGGCTTAGAAATACACACGCTCATATTTACATATTCTCACACACAGTTATTTATATGTTCACACATCCACACGCCGTCACACGTACACGCAAACACAGTTTACATATACACACTAAAGCACACATAAAAGCGACACAGATACTTACACACTCAGATATACGCCTTCTCATACACATGCAAATCGATGCCAAAACCCATATACTCAAATACACATATATGCATTCTTTCACACACAGACACACGCAGAATCTCTCTCTCTCTCTCTCTCTCTGACACACACATATATACACACAGAGAAGTACAAACATACATGTATATGTACACACGCAAACACATACACGAACTCACGTACAGAAGCAGAAACAAATCCACTCTTAGAAACACGCTCTTAGAAATACACAAACTTATACATAAATGAAAGAAGAGCAGAAACATACACATATGAGCTAACACACAGACGTACATATACATGCATTGACGCACACACACACAAACCCAAACACAGGCACCGAATCACACACACTGGCACAAAGACACAGACAGAGAATATATAGACACACATAAACTTACACACTAAAGACACAAAGTCACATACAGAAGGGCACACGCACATGCATACACAAAGTTGCACATAAAAGCACATATGTATACGCTGATGCATATATTCTTTTCTACTTTAGGCACAAGGCCCGAAATTTTGGGGGGACGGGGGACAGTCAATTAGATAAACCTCAGTACGCAACTGGTACTTAATTTATCGACCAAGATAAATAATTGACAATCATATAGCAAACCGACTAAAAGGCAACAGACTAATAATCTTTTCTACTTTAGGCACAAGGCCCGAAATTTTGGGGGAGGGGGCAATTAATTAGATAGACCCCAGTACGCAAATGGTACTTAATTTATTGACCCCGAAACGATGAAAGGCAAAGCCGACCTCGGCGGAATTTGAACTCAGAATGCAAAAACAGACGAAATACTGCTCAGCATTTCACCCGGTGTGCTAACGGTTCTGCCAGCTCACGGCCTTCGCGGATGCATATATTCACAGACTAAAATACAGACACAGAAACACACGCTCACACACGCACAGAAGAACATAAGCACAGACGTACATATATATATATATATGTATAGAATGATAGGCATAGGTACACACTCATATACACACAGACGCGTACAATATTCTTTGTCTTTTGCTGACTTTCGTTTCTCAGAAATGCTGCCGTCTAAAACAACAGGATTCATTACATTGTTTTATTAGCAGAAAGCTTGCCAACTATGTCTCGAGGCTGTTCTCGGTTGCAACTAGTTTTAAAACACAATGTGTGTGGTATAGGAGAGGGAGGGCCTGCTACAACAACATTGAAATGACTACTACTACTACTACTACTACTACTACTACTACTACTACTACTACTAATAATAATAATAATAATAATAATAATAATAATAATAATAATAATAACAATAATGATAATAATAATAATAATAAAACAAAATATCTTTTGACTTAATGAGATGAAAAACGAAATGTTTCCTTGTTTAATGAGACAGCCAAAGTTTCGGTGTTTATTGCGATAGTCAGCTATCTGTTTTCACTTGTCAAACAACCGACGAAAGTCATGCAAAAAATTAATTCTGCCTGAGCTCTGATATATAATCTGTTTCGCTAGTAGCTTAGAAAAGAGCACAAAACTTGTCTAAAATTTTTCTTTACGTGTCAACGAGAGACTATCTGCACTCACTCATAATGCTTGCAATCACTGCAGTATCTCTTCTAAATTGCAATCGTAACGTCTAAGAAAGAGGGGTATATTATAGCAATAGGAACTGTAAAACGGGAATGATGAGGTCTTAAGTGCACAGTGACTGGGAACAAAGATGATATGAGCACAGGTAGAATACATGCAATTAACGGAGCGACATATGTTTAAACAAACAATTTTCGTTTTAGTTCAACTAACAGCATATTCTTTAGTCCCATCTGTAGATTCTATATATGTCACTGACCACTAAGAACACTGTAGACTCAGACAAAATTATACTTTAGACTCGTTGCTCTATGGCTGACTAATAAACTCAACTTTTGACAGACATACACGTCTGCAGATACTGTAGGCAAAACTTCATTTTTTTTCACTGTGAGTTTTCGAACAGTTCGATTACGTTCAGCAAGCAAAATACGTGTTTTGTTTTTTTTTAATACCTACACTTTCCTTTACTCGTTTTTTCTTTCTATCGATGGCTATGACAAACTTTACTTTCCCAATTGATTTTGCATATTTGAAATGCCGTCAGCGAGGGCTTTATGTTATGCATTCCTTAAACCGTAGACTTAGTTTCAGCTGAGGGATCTTTCCGCAAATACATTCGCAATAAAGTATCTATCTAGCTAACTAGCTAGCTATATATATGTACGTGTGTATGATGCATATATATATAGACGCTCAAAATATGTGGTTGGGACTTTATCGAATAATAGTGATTTTGATTACAAAGGTAATACCAGGGAAATATAATGAAAGTTTAA
>NC_068993.1:39890965-39896861 GCF_001194135.2 Octopus bimaculoides | reverse complement strand
TATATATATATATATATTCACATATATATTTTATATGTATACACACAAACACATGCATATATATATAGACGCTCAAAATATGTGGTTGGGACTTTATCGAATAATAGTGATTTTGATTACAAAGGTAATACCAGGGAAATATAATGAAAGTTTAAGTATATTATTTATTTAAATCTTCTTCTTCCCTATGATACCCGTATTATTGAACACAAGCGCTGTTCGTTCACATTTAAATATTTTTGTTTGAATATTTTGATACCATATGAAGTAAAAAATTGAAATGAATAACAATGGATCTCAACACGCTGGTCGCAAATAAATAACGTGTTATTTTTATAGCATACAGAAAATGCAGCTATATACTATTATAGTGTAGAGATGTATTTGCAAAACACAGGAAGTTTCTTAAGAAACTTTTTAAAATATCTCTAGTCGCTAAGATTAGATATGACAAACATTTTTAAGGATGACCTGGAAAATATCACTCCACATTTTATAAAAAAATTCATTTAGTAAATGTTTATTTGACAGAGAAGGAAATTGAATTATAATTCAAAATATACTTCCGGTTTCTCTTCATTGTGTCTGCAACAAGCGATTATAAAATAAAGCGGTCAGGAATTTGGTAAACCATCTTCAATGGAAATGAAATAGCATTCTTTGACTTCGTTTCCTGCCGACCAGGAATGTTTTTTTTATCAACGCAAATGTTATTTTCAACTTGTTTGTTTCATTACTGGATGTTGAATTTTCGTGGAGAAGATCTGAAACAAAAATGTAACTCGCATTTAATAATATTGTAATTGGTAGCAATTAAAGACAAATTATTAATCTTAAAGCTGAATTAGTAAGAAAAAAGGAACGCACATTATTAGCTAAAGGACTACCAATACACGTGTCAGTGAGATTTCGTCTAAGCTCCTGATAACATTTTATTCGTAATGCTTCAGTCATTCTGATTGTGACAATAAGTTCCTTACCATAGACGAGCACTTTATAACTTAAAAAGTTTGACTCGTTCTATTTCCGCTAAAAAAATTCTAATTATGGGTATATTCAATTCGTAAACTGAATAGCTTTTAAATCAGAGCGGTGTGGAGTGGGGAAAATAAATTCTGGATAATTGAGTGTAGTATTTGCTTCAGAGCTGATAAATAAGTAAGACTGGTACATAGGATGAGAAGCAATCACCTTGTTAACCATTCAAAAGCTTTACACTCACACACACACATGCACGTACGCACACGCGCGCGCACACGGGCGCACACACACACACGCACACATATATGTGCGTGTATATATATATATATATATATATACATATATATATATATAAAACATACATACATATATATATATATAAACACACACACATACATATATATACATACACACATATACACACACACATATACATACATACATACAATCATACATTCATACATGCATACATGGTCACTGAGCTCAGTGGCTACTACTAAATTCAGACCACGACAGAGAGAGAGGATGTTCTCGAAGCCGAGGATATCAAACTTACGGACACAATATTTACATTTCGCCTGAGGAAACACAACTAGATATCATAGTTCAGAGAAGCAATTGGATAATCAAGTACCTGCACTACGTTGCATGGAAACGATTGTAGTGATTAAAAAATAAATGATCTACCGTACTCCTTGTGGATTCCAGTTTTTTCAATTATATATATAAATATATGTATTCATATATATATATATATATATACGTAAGTTTGTATACATACATAAACATATGTACGCATATACGCTTCGCTCAAATTTAGTAGTCAACACATGATGTAAATATATAAGGAAAACACTGTTTATACTCCGATATTCAATGCTCAATTGATGATGCGCAGCATGATTGTCTTCACATACTGCGAAATCTCTTAAGGGGCCTGTAAAGTACACGTGGTCAGAGTACGACAGTTACTTCTCAGAATATTGGTGCTTTAGCTACCAATTTGTTGTGAGTTAGTGAAGTATTTTCAAATTTGAATTCGTATATAAACGAATAATTTTTGCCTAATAAATGGGGATATTTTGAAACAAAGAGACAATTGGATTTGTTTTCAGTATATCTTTAAACTATAGCTACTTTATAGATTTGATTGTGAGATATATTTGTTTATATCAAACATGGATATATTGTCAGAAAGCTGCATATTTTTGAAGACCTGCTGTAAAATCATTACGTACCAAAAATATATAAATAGAAGGAACCTGAAAGGAGAAGAAAACAGAATAAAAGTTCATCACAAATCTATACGAAACAAACTTTATTATCAGGCGTCTCTTTGTCTCCACAACACTTGGAATCCTTTGTGCTCATCTCACGTTTGTTTATCACTGACTTTACGAGTTTATCGATTGTGAATTAAGCTCTTTTTCTATTTGCCTGAATAAAGCTAAGATTTCAAATAAAACTTTAAGATAGAAAAAAACAAGGTTCGAAATTTTGTTGCATAATAGACCTTGCCATATTGATGAACATATGAAGTCTATAATACCTGACGTAAATTCTACAGAAGTATCTATTTGTTAGGAAGTGAGTCCGTTTACGGTAAGAATGTATGTGATTCTATAACAGGCTATCATGAAGAAAAATAGGATTATATATTTTAAATTTTGTTTAGTATGCAAAATATTTGCAGGCATTTTCCTCGAAATATCGGTTTTGTGTGTTATTGTAATTCGGGGAAAATTAATGTGATTTATCTGTAAAGATGTGTGTATGTGTATATGCATCAATCTGTATTTATATATGTGTGTGTGTGTGTGTGTGTGTGTATTATATATATATATATATATATATATATATATATATATATATATATATATATATATGTATATATATTCATATATGTATATGGGTATATGTACGTGCAAATTTATATATCTAAAAATGTGCAAATATGTATATATATATATATGTATGTATATGTATATGTATATATGTATATGTATGTGTGTGTGTATATATATATATATATATGGATAGATGGGTAGATATAAAGATAGATATACACATGTATGTATGTAAAATATATATGTAGAGACACTGCCTTTAGCATGGGCCGCGTATAAACATTCCTGACTATACGCCAATGTTTGCCAATGCTACTGTTCGTATATTTTCTCTTCCTTTTCTTCCTCGAAGATACGACTACGCTAATTATTTTCTTGCCCACAGATTAGATTTGCAAAATTTATGTCCGATTTATCACGTTCCAGTGATTTAGGCCAGTGGAATTCCATGCTATTAAGAGATTGAACTAAGGAAAAGTTGTCAATTATCATTTCCGTTGAAATTAAAACAACAAAATCATTATTTCCTCGCTAAAACAAAAGATTTAAATAACCTAATATAATCTGGAAAATGTGTTTACGTTTTGGTTCATCTGGGTAAATATATCAATCTGCTATACGCGCCATCATTTAATTCCGTGCACTACAGAGTCACGGCACAGTTTTTAAAATTACTTTTTGCTAAAAATGCTCCATTTCTCTTCTCCTTTCTCTTTCACTTTCTTTCTCACTCTCTCTGTCTCTCTCTCTCTCTATCTCTCTATCTATCTATCTATCTATCTATCTATCTATCTCTCTTTATCTATCGATCCATCTTTCTCTTATTCTTTCCCTATTTCTCTTCTTTTCTTTTTTGGTCGAATATTCTCATATGATACCAATTCCTCGTCTGATTTACCCAGCGATGTGGTTTCTCTTCTTGTTCGAATTCTTTTTTCCTATTTAAACGACATGGATGTCTCCTCCAGTTGTCGTTCCCATATAATTTGGAAACTACTTTCTTTCGTTTCATTCATCGCATGTATGTATGTATGTATGTATGTATGTATGTATGTATGTATGTATGTATGTATGTATGAATGTATGTATGTATGTATGTATGTATGTATGTATGTAAGAATGAAGGAAGTTTTAATGAAAATATTATTGCAAGTTTTATTTCTTTGTTAATTACTTACGCCGCATTATGAAAGAATCCATGCTGTACCTAAGTATAACCACACCACATCAGAAGGGCGTGCAACAGCTATTCGAGAAACTATGGTGGCTGAGAATGTTTAACCCTTTGAAAGAGGAAAGCGTATATATCCGCTCAAAATTTTATTACCGTTAACTGCAAAAAGCGGTTGTGCCCCACCGATTTGAAGAAAAACATATTTATGCTGCGAGAATTGGAGACATCCCAACAGATAATTTTTATACAAGAATCTTTCAGAATTTCTTAATATTAATTCTAATATTTCATCAAATATGTCTCTACAGCGTAATAACCAAATACATTTAACAGTGGGTCGAAAACTGTAACTATAGTAAATACTAAAAGAAGTATTGCAAAAGCAAAAAATATCAATTCTATTTATTTTCGTTGGATAATTTACACCAGTGGTTAGGGCAGCGGACTCGCGGTCATAAGATCGCGGTTTCGATTGCCAGACCGGGCGTTGTGAGTGTTTATTGAGCGAAAACATCTAAAGCTCCACGAGGCTCCGGCAGGGTATGGTGGTGAACCCTGCTGTACTCTTTCACCACAAATGTCTCTTACTTCCTGTTTCTGTTGTGCCTGTAATTCAAAGGGTTAGCCTTGTCACAGTGTGTCACGCTGAATATCCCCGAGAACTACGTTAACGGTACACGTGTCTGTGGAGTGCTCAGCCACTTGCACGTTAATTTCACGAGCAGGCTGTTCCGTTGATCGGATCAACTGGAACCCTCGACGTCGTAAGCGACGGAGTGCCAACAACAACAACAACAACAACAACATGGTGTTAAAGCAACACTCAGATTTTTTTCTTTCCCATTGAATTTTCCACACTGATTCTCTAGGCATAAATCAGAAACATAGATAAAAACTTGGTTAATATGTTTCATAGTAGATATGTATAGATATTCTTTACTATTACGAGAACGAAGTTTGAAATTTTGGAGGAGGGAGCTAGTCGATTACATGGGTCTCACTGTTTGACTATATCATCGACTTCAATACGATGAAAAGGAAAGCCGACCTCGGCAAAAGTTGTACATATGTACAGATATTGGTTTCAAATTTTGACAGAGGGCCAGCAGTTTCGAGGCAGTGGGTAAGTTGATTACATCGACCCCGTTGTTCAACTGATACTTATTTTATCGACCCGGGAAGAAGAAAGGCAAATTTGACCGCGGCAGAATTTGACGAAATGCCGCTAAGCATAACGATTCTACAAGCTCACCGTCTTCAACATATGTATAGATAGTGAACAACAATAATACAGAAGTCTCCACTGTAGTAGATCGTTTCCTAACCTTGCCAAGTCTTCGTTGTAAGCTTCACAAATCACAGCGAAAGAATTCTCACCGTGACTTATGTTTTCTTCTTTCATCTTTTACTTGTTTCAGTCATTGGACTGCAACCATGCTGGAGCAACTTGAAGGGTTTAGTCAAACACATCGACCTCAGAATTTATATTTTTTTATGCGCATAACACATAGACGAATACATATGGTTCAAAATGAAACAAAAAAGAAACACAAACAAAATACAGCGAGAAGTAAAGGTACAACAAACAAACTGTATTAATTTGACTTTCAGAGTAAAAGGAAGATGTCTTTAACATTTTGAGCCTACGCTCTTCTACGAAATGAATAAGGAAAGAAAACAGATTGATAGAGGTAAATATTTTTTAAATTCGTGTCAGGATTAACGGTTGAATTGTTACATATATATATGGCAGAAGACACTTCTTCAAGGAGTTGTGCATTAGGACTGAAACCGAAACCATATCGTTGGGAAGCAAAATTTTTAATATACAGCCACACACACACACACACACACACACACACACACACACACATATATATATATATATATATAT
>NC_068993.1:39889254-39890309 GCF_001194135.2 Octopus bimaculoides | reverse complement strand
TATATATATATATATATATATTCATATTAGTAAGGTAAGAGTGCAAAGCCCTTCGTAGCTTAGTAGGATAAATAGGGAAGAATTTGAGAAGACACAAAATAAAATGTAAATTAGATTAATTAAAATGCAATAAAACACGATGAAGTGGAGAACTAAAGAAAAACAATAAAAAAGGTTAAACAATATAAAAAAATAAAGGGAGTAGAGTACAAGGAGGTTTAATTTTCTTCGATAGGTTGATGGATATAATTTTTTATTTTTACGGATATAAATGTTTTAAAGGTTTGTAGTTATATGAGATTTAAAACCTTTAATTTTTTGAAGCTCAAAAGGTTTAAAAATCTATAAAAGTAGATATATATATAGATAGATAGATAGATAGACTGGTAGGTGGACAGAAGAATAGATAGTTTACCCTACATGTATCGTGTGAACTGGAGTGAGCTTTGTGGCTATGTGTTGTAGCTTATTTAGTTAGCGCTTTCAAACCGTGACTTCTTCATTATCCTCCGTATATATATATATATATGGGCTTCCACGCAGTTTCTGTTTAGCAAATTTTGGTCTCTAAGTATAAGGTCGGCACAGTTAGAGTATAGTAGAAACACTTGGCCAAGCTGCTGCATCGTAGGACTGAAACCAAAGCGTAGTTGTCAAGCGAATTACTCCACCACACATCTGCGCCTACGGCTATTTTCAAAAAATATAATGAAGTTAATGCCTACATTTTGAACTTCAGAAATTTTAGTGTTTCTACATAATAGCAATATAAACAATGAGAGCAAAATCGAAAAATAGCAAAATCACATAAGCTCTTGCAAGTAGCTACATTTTTTCTCTATTCGTTTGTTCTATAATCGCTTTCAGAAAATTGGAATATTTCTCCTTTTTCTTCTCTTTATCTTTTCTTCTTTATTATTATTGTTTTTTTGCTTGTTTCTTTGCCTTGTTTAAGTGGAAGAACTTTTAATATCCAGGTAAATACATATAAACACGTAACTTGTATTTCGATAGCTTTATCTATCACATCACAGTAAAAAAAAAAAAAAAAAAAA
>NC_068993.1:39882953-39888907 GCF_001194135.2 Octopus bimaculoides | reverse complement strand
TTAAAAAATGTAAATGCCCAGTCTTCTGAGAGTCACGTTCAAAAGAATAATCCACTTGAAGATGAACCAGAAAATAAATGTTAGAAATAGTTCTTTTTTTTTTATTTTCATTTCCATTAAACTAGTATTGACTGAAAGATTGGTTATGAATAACCATCAGCTAAGTTGTTCAAATAATTGTATGAAAGCATAGGAGAA
This sequence comes from Octopus bimaculoides, assembly GCF_001194135.2. Classification (NCBI taxonomy): domain Eukaryota; kingdom Metazoa; phylum Mollusca; class Cephalopoda; order Octopoda; family Octopodidae; genus Octopus; species Octopus bimaculoides. The sequence goes on along the minus strand of NC_068993.1, from coordinate 39,888,709 downwards.
ATGTTGCGAGAGACAAACAGATGTTCATATAAAACATTTTCTCCAGTTATGGATAAAAATATAAATGGAACTATATATATAAAAAAAGCATTAACCATTTTCCAGCATTATTAGTATTATTATTATTGTTGTTGTTGTTGTTGTTGTTGTGGTAAGGTAGGTGAACTGCCATTAAATACTGGTCGACCATTCCTTGAGCTTCAGTTACAACAAGACTTTCAATGGAACCATCAATAAATTCCGGTTCCGGCGCAAAACATCAAGTAGTTGTGTTTGGAAGAGATGTTATGGGAAAAAAAAAAAAGAAAACTGAGAAGTAAATAAATAAATACAGAAAGAAAAATCTCTTCTATGTTTCTATTAAAGATTAACGTCCTTTTATTTTCATTTAAAAACTAAGCAAACAATTATCTATTGTGATCTTATCATTCACACCTCGTGTTTGCTACAATAATATAGAAAGACGCTTTTTTTCACGTGGCTTAAAAACAACTAAGCAATCATCAAAAACAAGCTCCATAATAACCTAATCAACACCCTTTTACCTGTATCTTTATAAAATGCAGGCTAAATTGACTCCATATGCTTTGAGGTTTCTGTTCGTCTTTTATATGCTTTTCTTTTTTTTTTTCTCGTAGGGATGTATTAAATCTTCGCTATATTTTATCAAAAAGCAATAGAGGATATAATATTTAACCTGTAATGTAGTTTCACAAACATACGCTGTTACATATTTACGCTGTCACATACTCACATTGCACAAACGCGCAATATTACATAGCTATGCTTTCAGATAACTTCACAGATATTATACGCACCTACTCATGTACACACACCGTGCATTTTCTAAAGTGATGTAAACCAACAGTGAGATATTTACTCACAATTTTCTATAGTGGTGGAATCAAGTCTCTCCCATCAACTTTGTTAAGCAACGTCATGAGTGATTTACAATGAGAAGCGAGGTGCGTCATTAAAAAAAATCTCTTTCGCTTCTTCTTTCACTCTCTTTCTCTCCCACCCCTTTCACACTCTCTCTTTCTGTTTCTCAATTTATGGTGTTACGCTATTGGGAGGGTCGTGAGAGACCACTGATAACATCCCTTTCTCACAGAAATAAAGGGATGAGCACAGAACTAGCAGTAATCTTTCACCGAAAAACAGATATCCGGCTGAAGACGTTCGCGAACAGCTCCATGTTCAGCGGAGCGCAGAACGGAAATCATGTAACTGAAAAGAATATTGACGACGAGAATTTTTAAGCTAACTGTTTATAGATAAGAAAATCAATAAAACAATAGAACAAGCGTTGCCAAACCGTAGCAAACGAGAAAATATATCAATCAAATTCCATTTAAAATGCAATAGTACACAGTTAGTTATTGTTGTGTATAGCAGTGCTTCTCAAACTATCTGATGTGGAGTAGCGGCAGATTTTTTTTTTCCAATATGCCAGGGACCGGTAATATTTCTTAGTAATATTAATTTATACCGGAAACAGTATATACAATGAATATAACAAAAGTTGACAATTATTTTTATCTTATATTCATTTTGTAAACAAATAATGCAATATCACATAAGCATTTTATAAGCATTTTATAATGTCTCCTTCGCCACGTACCGGCAGCTGATGGCTCGCGGACTGGCACTGGTTCGCGGACCACCACTTTGAGTAGCACTTGTGTATGGTACTGTAATAAACTTCTGTTTAAATTTAAGGCTATTTATTTTTGTTGTTGCTGGCATTGTATAATCGTGGTCCGGCCCAATCGTGCCGGCCTATGTCACGTTACATGAATGGCAGATAGTGTTTAGACACATCTATTACCTAAGGTAATCCATATCTTCGCCTAGTTGAGGACCACATGGAGTATTGAAACATACGTTTGGGTTTAGAGTGATGCGGTTTTTGAAGTGCTTTGAAGAGTTGTAAATATATTTGAAACAGTATGTTGCGGTGTTGTAAATATTAGAGAAATAGCAATCGCGAGGCTACAGTTTTGATCTAACTGAACAGCATCTTAGTTAAGTATCTTTTTTATCATAGCTCTGAGTCGATCGAAGACTTCTGAATGAAATTGAATAAATTGAAACCACGTAGAAGTTAATGGATGGATTATGGGTCCAAATTTGTTATGCTGTGTGAAACTAAATTCCACCCGAGGGAACACGTATCTGTTCCACTAAGGGAACACGCATCTGTGAGATACTCAGCCATTTACATGTTAATTCAAAGAGTTGGTAATGCATTTGATTGGACAACGGAATACGTATCGTCGACACCAACAGAGATTCATTAAAATGCTGTCTGGGTTGTGTGTACTATCTTCTATTGTATTTTTTGTGCCAGTCATTGGACTGCGGCTACGCTGAGCCAACGGCTTGAGGTGTTATAATCGAATCGATCCGGCATACTACTTAATTTCTTAAAGCCTGGTTTTTATTGTACCGTCCCTTTTGCTGAGCCGCTAGATTACGAGGATCTAAACAAACCAACACCGGTTGTCGTGCGGTGGTGGGGAACAAAGACAAACACAAAGATACACATACCTACACACACTCACACACACACACACACACACATACACACATACACACGCACACACACACACACACACACACACACACATATATATGTATACATATATACATTCATATTTACGACGGTTTTCTTCGAGATTCTGTTGGAAGTGTCTGAGAGAGTGTACAGTGAGGCAACAAACAAGGCTTCTCACATTTTTTATATTTTGGATTCCATTTTTCTCTGTTGAATGCATGACTATAAATTTCATAATTTCCAAGTTTTGCAGGATCATGGAATGATTCAAAATACAAACAGCGCCTGCTTATACACAAACATAAGCAGTGATAGCGAGAGCTAGATAGAGATGGGGAGAGAAGAAAGGAAAGAGAGAAGAAAGGGGAGAGAGAGAGAGAGAAAGGGAGAGGAGACAAACATATTGACATCAATTACAGCATTCGCACCAAACGAAAATATGAACTTAAAAACATTCGCTTGCTATCTGAATTTTCATTTGGTAGTCTTTTGTGAATTAAACAAAACAGTTAACTACTCTGTACTTGAAGTAAAACCAGTTCTTAAAAGAGATGTACGGAGCTTTCAATTTATTGAGAAGAACTTATAATATATGCAAAAAAATTATAAAACAATCTGGGCCATAATTGTATTCCATAGAGCTCTAGTAGTGTCAACTTTCTTTACAGTACTTAACGTGACTAAATTTCTACTAAAATATTTTATAGAACGTATCATATTTCTAGTTTTATGATACATTCATATTAAACAAAATGTATTCAATATTCTCTTATTTTCTGTTATTTTCTATATAACATTTCTCCACTTCTATTAAAACCTAACAAATATACTGTTTGTCATCAACATTTTTTGACATAAATGTAATTTTAAAGAACATCGACAAGAATAATCTCTTCATAGAAAAGAACCAAAATTGAATACATAGAATAAAATGTCTGCAAGAGAAAAAGATGCGCTATATATATATATATATATATATATATATATATATATATATATAGGCATATATAAAATTTACATTTATTTGATAAAAAAATGACTTGTCAATATCATCGCTCTTTTCATAGCTAGTTTCCCACTGTACATATAAACACACATGCACCACCCACAACCCACCGCCCACCAACATACTCTTCGAACACAGTTGCTGTTACACATTTATCATGGGACGAGTAATTAGTTGGAAAACTATTTATGCCGATACCTTTTACTAACAATCACCACTTATCTCAATTATGCACCATTTTGTCACTGTCGACACCTTTTTTTTTTTACTTCAGGAATGTAAAAGTAGAGTAGTGTTGATGTATATTTGCATCTGTGTATTGATCTAAATCGATGCATAAATATGTATATAATTATGCAGAGTAAACTCTATACCAAGCACATCAATGCATTTGTTCATAACAAAAAAATATTTTGTACGTATATAACTAAATTGTTGCATATTTACCTGTATTAATAAACATATAGTGATTTTTTTTTTTAACACGTAACACTTTTTTTCTATATAAGCAGAAAGAAAAAGCGACATTTAAGAAACCGTTGAAGTGTGTTTTAACTCAATTGTCTAAATGTGAATTTATAGCTGTGTGTAGTGTTATAAACTTCTGCATGAGATAAAATGGTATCATATTTAAACATTTTTATGTTACAAGTTAGAGTTGCGTAGTTATGCTTGGAAAATAGCGGAGTGTTTTTAGATATAGTAGGTAAACGGTGGGCATACATAAGCAAACACCGTTAAAATATATATCTTGTGCGAAGCACATATTTACACCTTGATAATAGATGTCTTTGGTGCGCATTGTATATATTATATTATCGGAAAATATTCCTGTTTTGTAAGTCTAGCACAAAATACATATATGAATACAAAACCTGGAATCAAAGGAACAACAAAAAACAGGAATCGTTGGAGTAGAGTAATTAATAGAGGAGTGAAAAACACGAAAAATGCAATAAATTTCAGACTTATGTGTCCCATGATAGAAATAGAAAAAAACCATAGCTATGACTAAATTAATTCAAAATTTCCATATATTTGTACATTGCTTTGAAAGCAGCCATCATATTGGTGCTGTTCTATTGTGACATTACACAGATGTGCAAGATAAGAGCAACAACAATAAGAAATTTGTTTCGCAAAGAACACCTATTTCATCTTGAAGCGGAAATTAATTTCGAAAATTCCAAACGACATATTGGCTTTGGTCTGTCCAAATATTTGCCAGCAATAACTGGGAACCAGTGAGTGGTTTTGTGAACTCGACCGTTGGAGTTAGCATCCAAGCATACAACTTGGATAAGCTCTCTCTTTGACCGGTAACGTACTCAAGAGAGTTATACTCCACCATATTGAAGAGGGGGACAGAAGCCATTATCGTTCACACTCTCTGATTAATGGATGGGAGTGAAGCTGAAAACAATGAAATATACTAGTCTGCTTCTATAGCAAAACGTAGCAATGGCAGCACCAAATCTCAATATGTGTACGTCATGATACTTAGAGTGGTCAGGCAGTTTCCGGCAAAAAAGTAAAAGAAAAACAACAAACAAATATATAAATAAACAACAACTGCAAAACACAAAAACGTTAGATATTATATTTTTGATGGCATTCAACATAATACGTTTTTTTGTGAATGGAGAAAGTTAATAGGTGAAGTTGAGCGCATATGTACAATAAAATCCGTCTCGTTTCATAGCATTGACTCAATCCAATCATAGAATCTCTGAGCGGACCAAGCTTTCTGATGAAATAAAGATAAAGATATGAAAAAATAAAGAAATTTAATAAGGACTATATTCTGTGGTGAACTCGGTAAGTTATCGGAGATTTTTCGCCCAAACATCAGAAGACATTATTCACCAAAATACGATTTTGGCTTTACAGTAGACGCAAAGAACCTCATTCTTCTAAACACTGAAAGAAAAATCTTGGGAAGAAAGCATATAAGAAATAATGTTTTCTCACATTTTTTTATTTATATATTTTAGATGTGTGATGAATATATACGCAAACACATACGCATACATGTATAATTATACATGCACATGTACATACATACATACATACATACACACACACACACACACACACACATATATATATATATATATATATATATATATACTCATGTATATATATGTATATATATATATATATGAATGTATGTATATATATATATATATA
>NC_068993.1:39879395-39882570 GCF_001194135.2 Octopus bimaculoides | reverse complement strand
ATATATATATATATATTTATATATATATTGATAAGCATACACACACAAAAGCACACAGAGACACACACACATACACATTTATATGCATATGAGTGCGTGCGTGTGCGTGTGAATGTGAATGTGTAATATTTCCATTTTACTATCTCATATAGCAAGCTGTTTGGCTGTTGGTTTTTGTTCGCTAGTGTGTTTTCTTTACATATATCTCATTATGTACAAAAATATTTTCAATAGAAAGATATATATCTATTCTCCTTAGATTTTTTTATTTGTTTATTAACTTTTGTTGCTTGATTCCGAAGCAGTAAAGCCATTCTACCATTTATTTTTTTATTTTATTGGCTGTAAGTGACGATACTACCATAGTGCCGTCACCAACCAAACTATACACTTCCTGCAGTTCTGCGATCAAAATTCTCCGTTTAGAACTGCAATGGATATCATTAATTTCAACGTTACTATTGTCATCAGACAATTCTTCCACGTTACCATTATCGTTCCAAAAAGGCAGAAAGACATCTATTCAACATTTCTCTGTTCATATTACAGATATATGGATATACAGACAGCTTTATGGATACACGCATTTCACAGACACAAGCAGGCACACACAGATACACAGACACACAAACACACATGTTCACTTGCGCGTGCTGCGACTGAGGCACACGTGTACACGTCTTGTAATATATATCCACATACATTTATATATAATATTTGTGTGCATGTATAAATATATATGTATGTATGTATGTATGTATGTATGTATGCATGTATGTATGTATTATGTATGCATGTATGTATGCATGTATGTTTGTATGTATGTATGTGTATGTATGTATTATGTATGTATGTTTGTGTCGTCTCAAACTATTACACAAACAGAAAAGTGAGCGTTTATATGTAAACATATATGTGTCTGTGTGTACATATGTGTGTGTATACATAGACGTATAGATGTATATAAACATGCAAATATATATATATATGTGTGTGTGCGTGCGTGTATAAAAAGGTTGAATTAGATTAGATTAATTATATATCACTGTAATCTTCAGTGCAAGAAGTATAAGTAAAATTTTCTACAAAGGACTTGAGAAAAGAAGCAGCAGAATAGGATCTAGGAGATTCATATTTATCCTTATGACAAAAAAAAAAAGATATGTGTGAGTCCAGTTAGGTATTAACTAAAACTAAAATTATAACGGTTATTTGAAAATATAAGTGAGAGAGGTTTTAGAGACGTTCCCTCTATAGATGAATAATTCTAACACCAAATAAGTCATGTAGGGAAAAGATTGTATAGAAATGTGCAATGGAAATGCATGGCTATATTTGAATTAAGATATGGCCTGACAGTTAGAAACAAAACTTAGTGTGGTGTATATTAAAAAAAAAACTGATACACGAGAATGAAGTTAAACAAGAGAAGATAGTGTATAAAGAGCAACTGGATTGTTAACGTAAAGAAGTGTTATTAGTTAACAAAGGATTAAAGAGAGAATAGGGTACGTAAAATGGTCAAGTGTTTGCATAAGAACTAATATTCATTAGTGTGTATTAAATATAAGGTAGGAAAATTCGTAAATAACAGAAACATAGTTGTTAATATTACAATTAGATAGTAAATTTAAATACTTGCTGTGGTTAAATACTTGCACTGAAGATTGCATTGATATATAATTAATTTTATTAATTCTGTTCAAACCATGAATTTGCATGATTTTTATATCGCTGTACGAAACGATCGACTGCATGAATTAAAATTCTCTTATATATTTTAACATCTTCTCTTTTGCCTTTTTTATCAAAATTGTTGAGTTTTATGGTATTTCTTTCCATAAATTCGCAACACACCATATACAAGTATATATATATATATATATATGGATATGTGAGCATTTTGGTCAAAGAAAGGTGGACAAAATTGTTCACGAATATCCAACGGAGATGAAAATAAAGTGTTTCATTAATGTTTAAATTTTGCAAGATTTTACTCTGAGTTTCACATGATTTAGAATTTGTCGGATTTTCGATCTTATCTGATGAGTATTTATGTGAAATTCGAAGTAACATTTTCTGAATATTTTCAGTTTCAATTTATCACTCTATGCAACTATATTTGCGTGCGCGCGCGCGTGTATAAGTTGTTCTGGTTAAATTTGACAGTTTACATAAAGGGAAAATTAAACACGGTATCCCTTCCAAAAATAAAAGTATCTTAAAAGATCATAAAACATCAACTACGTTATGGCTGGAAGATAACAGTTTAATCAAATTAGTTACCCACACATTCCATCACGGCCTTAAAACGGCACCGGAACCTTATCTAGCGCATGCATTCCTTATTGTGTCCTTGGGAAGATCTTTGAACTCTCCTTGATCTTGCTTACCAGCTAGGCTTAGGTGTTGCAAGCAGAGCGGTTTTATTTTTCTCAACCACACCCCAAATCTGTCGGCATGCAATCGGAGGGATTACGAGGCCAGAAATATGGCTGGTGAAGTCATAATAATTCTCCAACAACTACTTCTGACTTTTTGAAGAGATAGGGCCGAATCCTGCTGCAACATATATGGCCCTCAAGCAGAAACTTCAAGCAACCACCTTCTCCAGTCAAGGATTGATTACACCCTATTCAAAGATGTGGGGCGGCATGGTGTCACACTCACTGGAGACGCACCGAAAGACCATCACATTTTGGGGAAACTTGGTTTTCATAATAAGTGAAACATCACACGGTTCGTAGGCAAGAGGCTTGATCGAAGTTTTGTACAACTGGCCCTAGCAGCAGTACGTTTGCAAAGTGGTTCGCTTTGGTCTTGGCTCTGTCAGATTTCGTCTCTTGTGCTTCTTGTTCCAGTGGTGGCGAACGTACTTATTCAGGGTCAGCTTCCGAATGACGTCTCTGACACCCATCTTTCTCGTCAAAGCCTCTGTATCTCGGAGTTCAGCAATTGTAATTATATGGCAGTCTGTATATTTTTTATTCACTACAATGCATTTCTCTCTCTCTCTTTCACTCTCTCGCTCCCTCCCTGTCTCTCTTTCTCTTTCTTTTTATCATGTACCTTTCTATCTGTCTCTCAATCAGTCTAGCTATCTGCCTGTCTGTCTATCTATCTATCTATCTATCTATCTATCTATCTATCTATCTATCTATCTATCTATCTATCT
>NC_068993.1:39876611-39877467 GCF_001194135.2 Octopus bimaculoides | reverse complement strand
GCCGTAAGAAGTTTGGTTACCAACTAGGAAACAAGCAAAGAAGCAACCCTGATAAAATTTTCAACACTGCACACGTAGATGGAAAAGTAGCAACTATCGATTACATCGATGTAGTAGAGGAAGGGATAATATCGTCCATTGATGAGATGAATTCAAACTCAACATCGAGCTTTGATGGATTTGCAATTTCTCATTTAAAGAGATGCAAGAAATCTTTCCAAAACTACTGCAGTTTCTTTGCCAGTGGTAAACTTCCCAATTTGTTAAAAGATAGTATCATATACCCCGTCAATAAATGAGAAAGCAAGGCTAAACATTACAGGCATATCTCTCTGACTTCAGGTGTTAGCAAGGTCTTGGAACGCATGTTAGAAGGAGGCTGATCACGTTCCTGGAGGAGAACTAACGGAGAAAATGCCACTCAAATATACAACATAGTTTCGTGTTGGTAGGGAGCCGTTTAACATAGCTATTACACAATTACGACAGGGTCTCATAACTATTCATCATTCTACCAAACAACCTGAGATTTGCAAAGTGTGGATGAGGAAGTCATCAAAAAATATCTGTACAAAGATTTAGCTGAAATTTCACATGAACCTACATTGCGTCAGGAAGCGCAAAGAAGAGCATCTCCGTCCAACACCCTACGTCACCAAAAACAGTAGAGAAGAAAACCAACACACAGAAAGGCAGTGCTCCAACACTGAAAGGCAGTGCCCCAACCTCTGGTTGAAACCAGAAAAGTTAAAAGATAAAATGTATGTATATATACATATATAAACACACACACACACACACACACACACACACACACACATACGATATGCATATATATATATATATTTATACCATA
>NC_068993.1:39873914-39875926 GCF_001194135.2 Octopus bimaculoides | reverse complement strand
TATATAGAGAGAGAGAGAGAGAGAGAGAGAGAGATACGTACATAGATACATACATATATATATATATCTATATATACATATACATTCATCTGTGTGTGTGTATGCGTGTGTGCATGTGTGTGTGTTTGTGTGTGTGTGTGTGTGTGTGTGTGTGTGTGTGTGTGTGTGCACGTGTTTAAATATTCTCATGTGCTCTTCGCTGCTGTGTGAGATAAACGGAGTTATCAAATACTATAGAAGTTAGACTATTTGATTTAGTGTAATATATGATATCAGTATTTATGAGACATCATTACAGGTTCTCTCATATAAATAACAGTTCATATACTGCGAGCACTTGAGATGAAATTATCGAAATGATGAATAAATTTACTATTATTTCAACGGTTACCAGTACACAATTGTGTATTTCTGCTTTTGTGTCTTGGGGAAGGTTTACTCATTTCTGGATTCTTTACTTCCTAAAACGGCACTGTATTGGTTAATGGGTAACGCGGAGAAATTTGTACATATTATATAAATGACTTAGGTGTTATGTGAACACAAATACAATATTGTGTATTTGTGGTCAATGGTGCACAAATAGTTAAAATTTACACTAAACATATGTACACGTGTCACAAGTATCTGGAGTACGTCAGGTTTATTTTTTCGAGACCTATCTCTCCTGAAGACCTATTTAGACCTTGTTTCAGCTTCTCTCCAATTACTCTCCGGTACCAAATTTAAATGTCCGGCTTGAAATCAATTTTCAATGTACTGCAATAGAGGTATAATAAGTTACGAGATGTAATACATTTTTGAAAGAATAATGAATGGTGTGATTGTAAAAGCTCAAGTAATAGATACGAACGTTGTAGTCTGCTTGAAATATTGTGATACAGAAATAAAATAACAATAATGAAGGTGGAGATCTACTAACTATATGAAAAGATTATACAGATGCATGTAGCTGTATATCTTGTCATCACAATGTGATAGCTTTGTTAATCTATACATAAAATCAACTAACAAGATTGCGTCGGAGTATTATTTATTTTTGCTTCGTTCAGCTACACATAGTGAGAGCGAATACCATCGACCAGCCAACGTCTCCGTCTCCTTTCCCGACTAACCGGAAGTCCCTTTTTCTGCCGACCAGCTCACTAGCTATCCCGCAGTTGCAGTCTTCAGTTCGTCTACAGTCCTTGGATAGTGTTCTGCAGTGTATTATTTTACATATAGCAATATTTATATTCCTTATTAAAGCAGTGAACTTGCAGAGTCGTTAGCACACTGAGCAAATGCTTAGCGGCATTTCGTCCGTCATTGCATTTGCTTTTCATCCCTTTCAGAGTCAATAAAAAAAGTGTCAAAGTCGATGCGGTCGACTAGCCTCCTCCACTGAACTTACCGGCCTTGAGCCAAAATTTGAAACCAACGTGTAAATTCCTTATTAACTTTATTATCAAGACGATTAGTGTGTACAATTCTATTTGGCTTGTTATCCATCTGAGGTCGATAAAATAAAGTAACACACGATATCGGTTTCCACTGAAATTTGTGGCTCTGTACCTAGTCAAGTAACAAGTATTATTAAGGGCAGTGGATTGACCGAATCATTAGAACTGTGCACAAGATACCTTCTAGTATCTGTTCCGGCTGTTTACAATCTGATTTCAAATATCACCTACGCCTACATTACTTTTCATCCGTCCTATACGAAAAAAGTAAAATTTAAGCTCTAGGGCAGATTTAATCAACTAGTCACCTCAAACTATTTCAAACAACGTGTCAATTTTACAAACAATAACTTTTGTAATTAAATATATGATTTCAGGCTATGTCTATTTTATCCGTCTAAACTTGCTCTCAAAGATTCGAGAATTTCATAGCACTGTACTATAAACGTCTACTAGAGGTATTGTAACGGTGGTCGTTCATATACATACTTATATTCGCATTCTTATGAGTGTATAGATACACACATACATTCATACATACATTCATACATGCATACATATGTGTGTATA
>NC_068993.1:39872545-39873880 GCF_001194135.2 Octopus bimaculoides | reverse complement strand
ATATATATATATATATATATATATATATATAAATGTATATATTAATATATACACTATTTATGCATATATATATACTTATATATATATAAATATATATACACATATACATATATATATATTTATGTATATATGTATATTTTTACATATACTTACACATACATATATACACACACATATACATACATTTATATGTGTGTGTGAGTGTGTCAGTTTGTGTATGTATATATGTCTAAATATACATATACATATACATTTATATATATAAAAAAATATATATACACACACACATATTTATGTATGTATATACATGTATGTAAATACACACACAAACACACACACACACACACACACTCGCACACATATGACAGTTGTGACAATCTGTGTATATGTTTGTATGTCGATGTGTATGATGTGTGTAATGTGTAATGTCTTCAATAGTACTCATTATTGTTTATGGGTGAGTAAACCCATCACTTTCTATGGTTTAAATCGCACTTGTCTAACAACGAACGTCACGAAACCAACCTATCACCACCCACTCTATTGTAAACTATAAAAACAGACACAGCAAAGCAGCTTACAGCTTACAGAAAGCAAAGTAATAATAAAATTAACAATAATAACAATAATAATAATGATAATAACAACAACAACAACAACAATAATAATGATAATAATAGTAATAATATTTATAGTAATAATAATAATAAAAAAAAGCAATAATAGTAATAATAATGATAATAAACAAAATAACAATAATGATAAAATAACAGCAACAGAAACGACAACCAGAATAACAACAACAACAACACCAATAATAATAATAATAATAATAATAATAATAATAATAATAATAATAATAATAATAATAATAATAATAATAACCAGAATTGACAATGAAATAACTGCAACAAAGGACGATCAACACGTTGATGTCAACAATATCACATTTCGGTCATGTGTTACAGTGTGTGTGTGTGTGTGTGTGTGCGTGTGTGAGCGTTTATGTGTGTTTTTGAGCGTTTATATGTGTTTTTGTGTATGTGTGTATATGTGTGTGTGAGTGCATGCGTCTGCATGCGTTGCGTTTGTGTGTACATGTGTGTGTGTGACTATGCGTGCGAGACACAACGTACGTGTGTATGCGAGTATGAGGTTGCGATATATTGTATGGGAAGCCATTTGATGTACATGAAAAATACTCTTTCATTGCCGAACAGCACACATATGGATATTTTCTTTGGCAATCAAAATAGTCTGGTTCATATGCACAAACGTGTGTGTGTGTGTGTGTGTGTGTGTGTGTGTGTGTGTGTGTGTGTGTGTGTGTGTGTG
>NC_068993.1:39870060-39872249 GCF_001194135.2 Octopus bimaculoides | reverse complement strand
ATGTATATATATATATATATATATATATATATATATATATATATGTATGCATGTATGTATATTAAAACTCTGAAACTATATGAGTAACTCAAAAGTCAAGAGTACACACACATGACGTTCCCGTTTAGTTCGTTAAGTGCTTCGGAACGGAGATCTGACCCTTTGAGCTTCGCAGGTAATGCCCCGTTTATGTATGCAGGCCAAGTCGCATGTACATGCCAGTAACCCAATACAACACTCCTCATGATTTTTTGAGCGCCGACTAAACCAGTAAACTTCCCAAGTTTGTTTTATCAAGAGAGCGATGTACGGAAATCCTGTCTGATCAAGCCAATACAAGGCCCGTGATTAATGATCTCAACAGCATTTCTATTCGATATATACATATGCATATACATTTTTAAATCACCCAAATTTTTTTTGCATATTGAACGATTATAAAATCAGTGTTGATCAAAATTTCATTTTCAAAATTTAATACAATTTACAGGTAGAATTTGATCTTTCGTTTTTATGAGTGCCCGTTATCAAACTAATAACAAACTTGAAATTCCTGGCTCACGACTCGCTTAATGAACAGATTATCTTGTATTCTGGAATTCGTTTCTGTGCCGTTCCTTGATTTGTAGGGCTCATTGATGAGACGTATACTTCCGGAACGCTTCTTGAAGACATTCTGAACTTTTATACCCATTTCAAATTTATATTGAATTCAAGTGACGGTAAATTGCTTTCGTGGATCTCTCCTAAACTCCCTCCTAAATAATATTGTCTTATCGACACCTTTTTAAAATTTCTAGTAGCATGTAAAGGTAAGTTCTTGCGTTCCAAGCATAGTCTGGATCTCTTCGTCATTTGTAATATGTTAAATCTAAAAAGAAATGAAGATATGCTCAGTATAAAAAATATTTAGATGAGAATATCCGCTACAGAATTTTGATGGGTTCTTATCTCATCGACTCACAGAAGGGGGATTGCTAAAGATATGAACTTGTATCATAGAAAGAGGTCAATTGAACACTACAGCACATTGTGACACCCCAGCGACCTATGTTTTTAACAATATCCTCTCTAATTTAGGCACAAAATCAGAAGTTTTTAGTGAGAGGTTAAGTCAATTATTTAGAGCCCAGTACTTGGCTGGCAATCATTTTAGCGTCTCGCAAAGGGTGAACTGCAAAGTTAACACCGAAGGAATTTGAAGTAAGAATGTGAAGAACCAGTAGAAATGCTGTTCAGCACTTTGTCCGACAAGCAGAGGATTCTGCCAGCTCGTCGCCTTATTGTCGTTATTAATATCCTTCTCAAATTTTAGCACTAGGACAGCAATTTTGAGGAAATGCGTAAGTTGATTGCATCGACCCCAGTGATCAACTGGTACTGACTCATAAAAAAGGAAAAGCAAAGTGATCAGCTGGTACTGACTCCGAAACAATTAAAGGCTAAGTCAACCATGACGAAATTTGAAGTCACGAACGTTAAGAACCAGAAGAAATGCCGCTGAACATTTTGTCCGACACTCAAAAAATTCTGCCAACCCGTCGCCTTATTGACATTAATTATAATAGAACTGTTTTAGCTATGAATATGCACATATCTACAAGCATATATTCGTACTTCAGCAGATGCATGTTTTAACATACAAGCATGCTACTCATATTAAAAGATACACTCATATACAAACAAACTCAATTACAAACGCATATATAAAATATTTCAAAATATCTTATTATGAATAGTTATAAAAATATGGTGAATAGTTCCTATTTCATTTAGAACTCGGAGTTTTCTTCTTTAACAATTATTGTTGTTGATTTTTATCCAATGTTCTTTCTTCTTATTTTCTTCTGTACATCTCTTTTTTTTTGTCGCTAGGGTCTTCTTCTTCTTCTTCTTCTTCTTCTTCTTCTTCTTCTTCTTCTTCTTCTTCTTCTTCTTCTTCTTCTTCTTCTTATTATTATTATTATTATTATTATTATTATTATTATTATTATTATTATTATTATTATTATTAGTAGTAGTAGTAGTAGTAGTAGTAGTATTAGTATTAGTAGTAGTAGTAATAGTGTTAATAGTATTAGTACTAGTTATAGTAGTATATCTATCTACCTATCTGCCTACCTCTCTCTCTTTCTATATATATATATATATATATATATATATATATATATATATATATATATATATAT
>NC_068993.1:39865835-39869817 GCF_001194135.2 Octopus bimaculoides | reverse complement strand
AGAGAGAGAGAGAGAGAGAGAGAGAGGGAGGGATGGAGAAAGGGAGAGAGTGCGATGGATTCATAAATATGCGAACATGTTATGTATATGTATTTTTATATGTGTATGTGTGTGTGTATGTGTGTGTGTGTGTGTGTGTGTGTGTGTGTGTGTGTGTGTGTGTGTGTGTGTGTGCACGCCCACATACACACACACGCTACATATTCTCAATAAGAAAAGGTGAGTCAGTGTGGCGCATCTGTGTTTCAAGCATGCTCTTATTCCATCAAGATCTATTCTTTTGAGAATTATTCCACATAACTAACATACGTTAAATCATAACCATTAAGTAATAATTCCATAGAAGAGAATACGGCTCTGAAATGACGGAAGACACCGACACGCAGTGTCAATCGATCTCTAGGAGAAATGCTACGAAGGTGAACCTCTGAACAGATTTAAAACAAGATGGCATGCTGGAGTTTGATTTTCTTGCATCCGTCCGACATGATATTTTATTCATTAATTTCCTATAAAACGTATGTGTACGTGTTTGCTATAGATGTACACATCTAGACATGTGTGTTTCCATGAATGTGTTTCTATGGCTTGAATGTGTATGTATGTGTGTGCGTGTATGTGTGTGCTTGTATGTGTGCATGTGCGTGTGTGTGTGTGTGTGTGTGTGTGTATGGTAGGAGTTCTTATCTAAATAAAACACGCCAAAGAAAGCGAAATAAGGTAGTAGTCTTGTATGTTTTTTTTTTAATTTTCAATTTTTTTCGGTATATTTTGTTTGTTTCGTTTTAAATTTTACTTCATTTCATTTTACCTGTTTGTTCGTTTGTTTGTTTCTGTGTGCGTGTGTATGCGTACGTGTGTATGTGTGTGTATGTTGTGTGTGTGTGTGTGTGTGTGTGATTTGATTCTTTGACTCTCTCTCTCTCTCTCTCTATCTATCTATCTATCTATCTGTTTCTCTCTTAATCCTACTATCTTTACTTGCTATTGTGGTCACGCGCGTCTTCAAGGCGCGTAAGATGAAGCGAGAAGGCAAGGCGCCAGATTTTTGATTTTCATATAGAAGAAATACGCTGCCTCTGAAAACCAGAGTAATTACGTAAATGAGGTATAGAAAGCATCAAGAACTTTGCAAACCATATTCTTTGAGAAGCCGGAAGACGTTATTGAATTGTTTTATATCCACAACACACAACCCAGATACACATACACGCACATTAGCACAAAGACAAACCACACATGTACTCACGCCATACACCGGTTGAACCAAGCCTGTTTCTAGTTTTAGCATCTTATTTCCACTGTACAGTGTGACATTTCTTAATTTACCTGTTGATGTTCTGTTCCTCTTAACAAATCTTTCATTCATATTTTCTGAAAATTTAAAAATTTTCCTACGCTTTTTTCTGTCATCGATCGACGATCTTCTTCACATCTCTTTTGAATTTAGTATAGTAGTAGACTTGAATTAATTTTACTTTGTCTATGCACACACCTTTCTCAATGTATTTGGTTTCAATAAATCAACATTAACAACAACAGCAACAGCTAACAGCAACCGCAACAACAACGGATCGACGATTCAGCCTCTGTAAAATCTATTTTAAATCACCCATTTTGCCATCTTAAATATGAGTATGTTTATATAAATATATATATGTATGTATGTATGTATGTATGTATGTATGTATATGTATATGTGTGTATATATGTATATATATATATATATATGTGTGTGTGTGTGTGTGTGTTCAAAACAGAAAAGAGATTAGTAAGGGATTCAAAATTCAGGTGAAATACTTCATTAGCTCTTGTAGAGCAAGATGCACTAGGCTAACTAACATGTTCTGTGATAGATTTTAGAATCCGGTTGATCGAACTCAAAGCCTGTCACTAAGAAAATTGGTACGTTGCTACAGGATGCTGTTGAAAATGCACATGCATAATGGATTTTATGTATATATTGAAGGCTTACTAACGTTTCAGATAAGTTCTGTGGGAGTTTAGTCCCATAGTTCAATCGTATCAACCGATCGACCCATGATCGATCGACTGACAAAAAGAAAGAGAACGATTACATATTTTATATTCCTCAGAACCACAATAACTAAAAGTAGCTAGTGGCATGTATGAGAAAAACATAGACAAATACAGCTATATTAAATGCTATGCAACATAAATTTTTGATTTATAAAAATTATCACCGCCTTTAGTTAATAATATAGTATAATTACGAATGGCAATTGTGGAGGCACGTGGCTTAGTGGTTAGGGTGTCAGCACCATCATCGTAAGATTGTGGTTTCGATTCCTGGACCGGGGAACGCGTTGTGTTCTTGAGCAAAACACTTCATTTCACGTTGCTCCAGTTCACTCAGCTGGAAAAATTGAGTAACGCTGCGATGAACTGGCGTCCCATCCAGCTGGGGAACACATACGCCATTGAAACCGGGAAACCGGGTCCATGAGCCTGGCTAGGCTTTAAAAGGGCGCATTTTATATCATTACGAGTGGCAATTAAAGCCAATTCCGCTTGAGAAGGGACGTTAATCTCAATGTTCAATAATTATTCGGTGTTGATACACCACTAACGAAAAGAAAAGACTTATCGTCTGGGGATTAGGCTCAATAGCCGTCGTTAGGACCACAGTTCTCCGACCTTTTCGCCAGTAGCCTAGGGACTTTAGATTCGAACAAAAAGTAGAACGCATTTATGGCCTAGGTAATTTGCATGATTTAAACGAATAAGAGCTGAAAAATAATGACAAATTAAATTAATCCTTGGAAAATGCAATTGTAGGTGAAATATTAATAATTATTTTTAAGGACCAGAAAAGAAAACAAGCCGATGGGCATTTATGGCTAAATATCTACTCTGTAACTGTTGTTGTTTAATTTAGATTAGCTTCTGACAAATACAAAGTTAAGATCAAAAGGACTTGAGCAGTCATGAGAATCATGATTCTTTCGAGCATTTCACTATCATGACTTCATTATTCTATATATTTTCCCCGATTTCCAAATGTTGGTAGTAGTGGAAACTTAATGTGGGTTTGGCTGTTACTTCTAGGAAGTTGATATACCATGAAGAGGCTCTGTTGTTGGCTCACTGAGCTTCCTGCTGGTGATGTAATTCATATAATTCAGTGAAGCAAATGATTGCAACATAGTGAGAATACTGAATATTATGTTAACTTACAGTTTTGAATCCTGACAGTCTTGTCAGGTGGAGAAGAGAAATTAGAATAAGACCAGCGAACTAACCAGGGGAGACCTTGTTATCAGCCATTTAATATTACGTAACTTGGAGTTAGGTTTATTTCTTCATTTACTTATGCACTTTATTTAATGGAGTCATGTAATTTAGAACTACTTAACTTCAGATTGTTCAGGTTTTAAATTCAGGCCCATGTGACGTTCTCATTTAACTATTTTCTTTTTACAGAGACGAGAGAATATATATACCAGTAAGATAATACGGTAGTTTCCTTAAATTACACATCACTGATACCACGGATATTTGGTCATGTGGTAACTTAATCAAAATATTCTTAGCTGTCTGGTCGAGTTTCTATGCCTTCCATATGCTCATACGCTCATACGTACGTGTTAAATATGGAATAGTGTTAATGCAATAAAAAAAAATGCTTCGTATCTTTTATATCGGCTAAAGCAGCTTCATGCCAGAGGATTCACATACAGTTGAAGAAATTTGTTCAGCTAATCATCATTCTGATGCTGCAAAGCACGGAAACCCTTCCAGCAAGCCATCAACCACTTTATCGGTTCTGCAATTCAATCAGTTTCCGCCAATTGAAGCCTGAATTTCGAGTTAAGGAAAATGTACAGTGCATAAATGTTCCAGTATTAATTAGCTATGGTGTGTATGAATATACGAATGTGATATTATAGATACATGATGTTATAACTGCAAAATACTACATGCGTGCATACTAAAATGAACACCGAATCACTCGCATATA
>NC_068993.1:39859244-39864419 GCF_001194135.2 Octopus bimaculoides | reverse complement strand
ATATATATATATATATATATATATATATACATGCAAATGAATGCATAGAACAGTGATGGTGAAGCTGAGTACATTACTGATAGTATGATTGCACTTTCCTGAGATTCGAGGCATTAAATTCTTTAAAAAGATAAAGAAAATAAGCATGGATTTTGCCTTTTGGAAATGAGAATCTTAATCATTGTTTAATTTTCTTTTTTTCATCTGTTTTTGAAGTTTAATCAATAAAAGAGAATGAATACATACATTTTTATTACAAAGATATAATGTAGTGCTGGATTTTTATACATACACGAATGTGTGTATTTGTGTATATTTATATATATATATATATAATGTGTGTGCGTGTGTGTGTGTGTGTGTGTGTTTGTGTGTGCATGCGTGTGTGTATGCATATATGTTGGTCAACGGATGTATTTGTACTGGAATCTTTCTCTCAAGTTATCGTATGGTATACACTAAATTTAGAATTAAAGAATTAAGGTTTAGAATGTAGGTATTAAATGCAGTATCCAAACATCGGTACACACATGATGGTAGCTAAAAAATAAAAGATGATGAAACATTAGCTACATGAAAACACTGTTACCGTCTACCTTACTTCATCAGTGCTTCAGTAATGGCCGTAAACCACATGGGAGATTGTTCTGCTGCATTTGAATCAAATCCTTTAATCCTAACAGCATATAGAACATCGGCGATTTTTTCTCCACTTTTCTCAACTCTGAGCTATTTTTCTACTCCTCTCCATGTAGATTCTTTCTCGTTCTCGCAACTTTCTTTCTGATTTTGCAGCGTGGCGTCATACATTTCCCTAAGGGAAGACCTTCCATCCCCACGCGTCTTTATTCTATTTATTTATTTATTGAATTGTCATCGACGCTTCTGTAACTTTGCTTCTCTTTAGATAGGGCTGTTACTTCTACACAAACCCATTTTCACCTTTGACATGTTGTTCATATTACGGTAGCTTCTATCATTTCACCTGTCCAGTATGGGAGGCCCTACCGCGAGCTTACGCTTTGTTGGCATATTTCTCCGTGTCAATGTGGTCCACACTCGCCACCGCACTGCAGCAAGTCCTGGATCTTGTGGTGGTTTTTCTGTGCATCCCATACTTATTCTATTAACTAATCAATCGAACCTCAAAATATCGAATTTAGCAAACATATCAAATGTTTCTGTTTCCATAATTCTATCGTCTCGATAAATTCTCCGTCGATTGAATAAACAACGTGAATCATAGTTGTGTGTCTTATACAGAAGGAACTTATACAATTTGTATTTTCTCCACTTTCAGACGAAAACCAAATCCCTAAACGTTTCCCTCTCCAATTAAGTGTACTGTACGCCATTTTCATCTCTCCTAAATACACGTGTGATGATATCCATATTTGTGGATAATAACCTGACTGCAAATAGAAATGAAGGTGAAATAAGTTCACTTCGAGTACGTCATCACAAATATGGCAACTGAAACAAAACAGCGATCAAATCTACCGAATCATTTTGATTTACAAGAAAACCAAAGCTCTATTGTACAAGATTGAATAGACTAATTTTTGTTTCTTTCAACAGTTATTAAAGCATATATACTTGTAATAGATCTCCGATGTACGTAATATACAAACTGAATTCTTCCTCTGAACTAAAGTATGGTCTGTCTCTTTTCGATTCAATAAAATTGCGGATAATTTTAGTCTATTGTCTGTTTGTCAAAGCAAAAATTCGCTTAATGGGAATTGAACTTCGCGCACTCGAATATTATTGATGAAGACTTTGTAACGAATATATAAATGAATAAATAGCGAAATAAATAACGAAATTTAAATGTTTCTTCATCGTGGAAATCGTCTCTCATAGTAGTAGATAATCTATTTTGTTATGATAAAAACCAGCATCTGTTAAATCATTATAATATCATATGACAATGCGTCGTTTCTGCACAGATCAGATCACCTTCCTCTTTTAATATGTAACAGAGTACTACAGTTTTGTTTTTTCCTTTTTCTCTTTCTGTAGTTACGTGAAGGCATGTGGTCAGTTGTTGAGAGGTTAGACTCATGGTCATAAGGTCGCAAATCCAGTTCCTCGGCACGGATCGTAAGTTGTGTCTTTGAGTAGGGAAATTCATTTACTCCGGTCTATTCAGTTGGAAATGAGTCCCAGCCGTACCAGCCTAGTGTTCGTGTATCCCTTTCTTCCACAAACAAACTGCATTCTCGGTGTTCCGCCGAGCCAAAAGGTGGGAGTCACACAAGATTCCCTAGATTTGTTAGCAAATACATGTGCATAGAAATCAATTAGCGAAATCAGGGTATACGCTACAAAGTGATTACTCGCTTGCGAGTGACGGCTACAGTTTGATATTTTTCCTCCACAGCGGTAGAAGTGATTAATGTTAAATATAGAATATCGAGAGACAAAGTTCAATTAAAATAATTTTATACGGTATGTATATAACAGGTTCTTTCCATCATCTACAGAAACGTTTCGATTTGTATATTGCATCAATAAAGACGTTTAATCTATATTATAAATGAACGTTCTTTTGAGTTGTACATCAATCATCTATTATATCGATATATCTGGTATAAAGATAAGTAATATGATAGAATAGTACTATTAGACATTTATAATTCATCTAGATGATTCCATTCGGCATAAATTTACATGCATTTTCTTACAGGAAAAATTATCTTTTACTCCAGTTCGTTAACTATGAAAAATGACACCGTATAATTTTTCTACCACGTAGAATAAATACCATCTTCGACCAAAGTAACTAAGATAAAATATCGATACTTGAAAAATATAATTCTTCCAAAATATTAAAATATATAATATTTTACCACTGAATAGATTAAAGGGAAAAAAGACAAAGAAATACAGGAGCTCGGGGAAACGAGTGAAAGAGCTAACAACACAGTACTGACGATGGGAAACTCATCTGAACAGTGAAGGGTCACAATTACTGACTCTAATCAGGTTTTGGCTGTTGGCCGGGAAAGAGACTTTGTTACGCGATGAAATAATTTCAGTGTATGTTGGATATTGGTTTCATTTTATAAATGCAGAACATCAAGAAACAAAACCTTACACCGCTCAAGATATATTAAAATGTTGTTCAACAGATCAAGCTTGGTGGATTAAATAATTAACAGAGAATTGCCAGCTTTTATTCGTATATAAAAAAAAAACACATAGAAAACCACACATTAGCTCGACAACTTTAGTTACTTTTAAAAAAATTAGTTTACGGTTAGATTCGTTTCTGATGCATTACGTGTACATATACATACGTGTGTGTGAGTGTGTGTATGTGTGCGAGCGTGTGTGTGTATGTTTGTGTGTGTGTATGAAAGCACACACACGCACACACACATACTCACACACACACACATACACATACACACACACATATATGAAGAAAAAGAAACAAATATATAGATAAATAATAGTTTCTTACCCCTCCCTCTCTGAACTAGTTTCTTCTCTACTACTTCCTATCTCGATATAAACTCAATTTGACAAGCGTGCACCATCAGTTGCAGCCAGTTTCTCAAACAGAATGGCTCTAAAACTCTGCTGTTATTATTATTTCCTCTTGTCATCTTTGCCCTGAAGGAATGTCCAAAGCATTCCGAAGAAGTTTCACTGCATTCTTTAAGTGTCTTTTTTTCCAAATGACACAAGTGTTGTCGACCGAATTCGCCATCATTCTACTTGGATTCTGTTATATTACATATGAAAACAGATAAATAGGTTGATTAATAGTTAGCTAGAAATCCGTATATTTTCACAGTACACATTGAATATTATTGTTACTGTTGTTCTTTGGCTTATGCAACCAAATGGCATGCTTCGATGAAGCAGACCTATGACCAAAAATGTTCCTATCCTACACATCTGGATTTTTAATTGTTTTT
Source organism: Octopus bimaculoides (assembly GCF_001194135.2). NCBI lineage: Eukaryota > Metazoa > Mollusca > Cephalopoda > Octopoda > Octopodidae > Octopus > Octopus bimaculoides. The sequence continues at coordinate 39,860,490 of NC_068993.1, read as the reverse complement.
TTTTTCCTCGAAAAGGCATCTCTTGTTTTGAGAAATTAGTATGAGATTTGTTGATAATACGACTACTGTTTTCAGCATGTCAAGCAACCACGTAAAAGCTCCATCGTTGTATCGAGAACATTGCAAATGATGTACAAGGGGTGAGATGGCCGAATCGTTAGCACGCCAGGTAAAATGCTTAGTGGTATTTTGTTTGTTTCTTCTTGTTCTGATTTCAATTAACGCCGAGGTCGACTTAGACGTTCATCCTCTCGAAGTCAACGAAATAAGAACCAATTCCTCACTGCGGTCGCTGTAATCGACTTACTCACTTGCAATGGCATTGCTGGCCTTGTGCCAAAATTTGAAACCTATAGTAAAAATGATGTAAGAATATAGAAGGATTCTGTTATATAATATTTTGCATTCCATATCCATGTCAGACATAAGTACATCAAATATCTTTCCACGATTATTTTTACTTTGTACTGAACTTAGTAAAGTGATGAATATGTTAAATATTCATCACTTTACTAAGATTACAATGAACGTTATAATGATAATCAACAACACGCTCAGGGTTTCACGTAAATAACCCGAAAATGTAACAAAAAATATTCAAGAATGTCATTACTTTTCTCTTAAAACTTCCCGACAGTTTAAGTGTTATTTATGAAACTAAATTCTTCTGGATCCTAAAACATCACACATTCAGCAGAAATGAAGACTCAAGAAGCTCAACTTTTAATTATTATAAGGCAACACGCAACGTTATTTGCCTTCAAACTTTATCATTTTCTATTTCATGATCATATGATCATATTCGAAATTTCTAACACAAAATATTGACTCTTTCTTTCTCCGCACTTTCCTGTTGAGTTTTTCATTAATATATGTACGCATGCATGTATGTATGTGTGAGTGTGTGTGTATGCTTGTTGGTGTGTGTGTGTGTGTGTGTGTGTGTATGTGTTTGTGTGCATGTGACTGTATGTGTATTTATCAGTGAGTGTAGGCATATGTATGGTTGAAAGCTTTGTATACATGCACACACACACACACACACACATATATATAATGTGTGTGTGTGTAGTTATATTTATGTATATATATGTATTGACATATACATATATATTATGCACACACACACATATATATTAATGTGTGTGCATAATATATACATGAATATATGTATGTATGTATATATATGTATTGACATATACATATATATTATGCACACACACACATATATATTAATGTGTGTGCA
>NC_068993.1:39855665-39859234 GCF_001194135.2 Octopus bimaculoides | reverse complement strand
TTATAAAGTAGAGATGGCAGCAATATATTCATCTTTTAAATACAAGTGATGCAGCTCCTGCTGGAGGAGGCGGTGAAGGCGGTGGTGACGGTGATAGTGATGGTGATGGTGGTAATTGTGGTAATGGCGGCGCGGTCATAGTAACAGTGTTAATGTTTGTTGAATCTCTGATGATAGAAAATGTTTTTCCTTTTTTTCTGTCTGTCTGACCGTCTGTTTCTCTCTCTCTCTCTAACTCTCCTTGTTTTAGTTTTTGTTGTTGTCATTATCATTATTGTTGTTGTTGTTGCCGTTGTTGTCGTTGTTGTTGTTATTGTTGCATGTCACTTCCATCTTGTTTCAGAACCGTTCATCAAATACATTGTAACAAATAGATAGACATAGACTTGCTATGAAGTGCGGTGTAGTCATTATTTTCATTGCAACTAAATTGGAAGGACAGTAGTTTTGACATATTTGCCGACATTCGTAATTAGATCGTGGTCCATCTGCTATGTTAAAATGAGACAGAAAAAGAGAAAAAGAAATACATTATGGTCATCAACTGTAGCTATAAAATATATTCAATTTGTGTTTGTTGCAGACATCTGATTCTTGACGAACGCTTAACGAATTTCATTTACTAGCCAATTGATGTTCCAAGAACATGTTTACACAAGAGAATAGCAAGCAGAAAGAAATGGTTTTAAGTAGTTCTGTGCTGACTGGGGAGATAATAAAACCGATTTTACATTCTTCTTTGTGTTATCTTTCTTGTGTAAGTATTATTTTGTGCGTTTGCTTTGTATACACCTAGCTAAATATATAAATATAAACCTAACAATGCCAAAAAAAGAGAACAATTTTTTTTTTGATTTGTATAAAGTTTCGTTCTTATTTAAATATTTGCACTTCGAGGTATTCACGATCTAAACAACTTGAGGTTCAACGTGCTAACAAAACAATTTCTGTGTAGGTACGTGGTCTTTAGAAATAGCAACTAAGATCCCTTCAAATCACGCTGTAACATCTTATAAATAGAGAAGGGCATATTGTATTATGTGTCAAAATGTAAAGACCTATGCTCCTATGAGTATAGGTCAGCTTCATCATGAATGACCTGGGCACAAACCAACAGCACTGAAAAAATCCTGACATCAATTTAACCAGTAAGGTAGCCGTAGCCATTTTATAGCGTTAAACCTCCAAGAAACAGCAACCATAATTGTGTTGCACCGTCTTGAAAGACACACTGTTTCATGTTGTTAAGACTTTCAACTCAGAAAACAAAATGACTTTGGTAACTTTTACAAGGAAAGTTACTCGTAGTCATTTACTGGAAATTATAATTCTCTTTCTTGAAAAATATATGAACATATTTAAGTATAGGTTACATTAGCCTTGCCATATTTCGTGCGTTTGAAGCTATTTTACGCGTACCTATACGTTGCAGACCTACTTACCGCTACATCCGACAACGCCTACTTTTACGTGGGTATTACGATTCTTCACTCATCCTTAAACTTGCCCAACCATGCATCGTCAACATGCAACCTATGCAGCACTACTCACCAAAGCTGCATTGGTTCTATGAATGGGCGTATTGAGAGTGTCCTCTAATGTGACCTTAACGCTGCTTGTAACAAGCGTTACTCAAGTGCTATTTATTTGAAGAGAATCATCATCAAGCCTCACACTCACACACACACACTAAATAAGAGTGGCACTTAGCTAGAATTCCCAAGGTCGTCCCAAATATTGAATCTCATCATCACCGCTGATCACTTTTGGTGAAATCTCATCCTTAACATAACTTCAACCGTTAGCCTTCTTCAGAGCCAAAACATATTTCAGCGCCCTACAATTGCTAACGCTCCACAAAGAGCAATGATGCCCACAAAAGAGTACTTCTATTATGGAGATTGTTCGGCTGCTACGTTCAAAACCCTTTGAAATGCGTGCAGAAAATACCTTTACACTGGCTGGCGATCAATCACAGACAATCTCTAGCCTCCGACATTGAGGCATGCTGTCTCATCAATTTACCTTTTCTATCGTTAATATAACGATTTATTCTTCTCAGAAGTAGACTATCTCTCACCTTCTCATTTCGAAGGCTCCTGTCCCACTGTGCGCTCGATATTTTGACACACTTGTTGTGTCCAATCCATCCCTGGTTCCACATTGACCACTCTACCTGGTCCTAATTTCCCTGAACTTCACCTCATTGGGATCACTTCCTGCTCAGGTGTTTCTTCTGAGCATCGATTTGCAACAGTTTAAACAGAACGTTAACGATATAAACCTCATCAGTCTCGGTGGATCGTCAAAAATCATGGTGCAAAACTGGTTTCTTGAGTTTCAACAACATTTCTTTCTTATTTGTCCTGTCAATGTAAAATGGAATAAAGTATCCTGAGTGAGTTGTGTGTAGGTAGTCTTCTAACGTTACTTCTGAAGCAACGTCCGTGATCTCATTACGTCACTAACAGGATAAAATAAGGCTGAGCTTTAAACCAACAAAATATATTTCCTCTCATAAATCATTTCAGAATATTTAAATCCCTTGTCTCTCATTGTTCATTGTCGGTCAAGCATTTTAGAGCAAAGTCAAAACAAATTATTCCTATTAATATTGGTGAGCAAATGAAAGTTCTCTTGTAAAGTTCGTATAATATCCTATTATGATTATTATTATTATTATTATTATTATTATTATTATTATTATTATTATTATTATTATTATTATTACTCGGTTTGAATAATAGAATCACTGTCCGAAGCCTTTGATGCACCTTCAAGGTTGTAAACAATCATGTATCGCGGATGCTCACAGCCAATGTTCGGTGGTTTACTGATGAGAGATGGTATTGGCAGATAGCGAATAGCAAACACATACGTATGCTTGTATGTATGCGTGTATGTATGTATTTATGTATGGATGTATTTATGTATGGATGTATTTATGTATATGTGTATGTATGCATTCATGCATGTATTCTTGTATGTGTATATGGATGGATGTATTTATATGTATGTATGTATGTATGTCTACATACCTCTGCGTGTAGTTCCAAACCAAGCAGGAACTAAATATAAGCATTAACAGTGAGAATATACAGGCACACCATTGATAAGGTCACAAGCTATGGCGAAAGGACGCAGAAAAACCTGATTAATTAATTGAAAGATTAAGCGAAAATTTGATTAGCTAAATGCTAATTTCGATTCCTAGTCGGAGCGGTTCGTTCGTAAAGCTAGTCTGCTCGTTACGAGATAAGCAGCTATATGCCACTTCTCTGCCGATATATTGTGAGTAAGGACGATTGACTGCCATCTCCAGCAGGAAGGTATCCGATACCGATGACAAGTAAAAAACCCAGAAACCCTGGTCTACTGGTCTTGCCAAGCTGGAGGAGAGTGACTCCCTCCCATACTCAAAGTATATTGGACACAGACTGTGCGTCATTAAGTAGCTAGAAAAGACGTTTTCCTGATGTTAAAATATAGTAACATAGTTCTTTATTGAACGGCCATGCAAGAGTAGCAAAAAGACGTTACTTTATATATATATATATATATATATATAT
>NC_068993.1:39850090-39855344 GCF_001194135.2 Octopus bimaculoides | reverse complement strand
GTAGATGTTCCACGTCTCACGGTTTGCGTCTACGAAATTCAGTTACGAGTTATCGGTCGGCCCGAGGATGTAGTAGAAAACACTTAATGAAGTCTCCAAGCAGTGGGACTGTGCTCGAAACCAACTAGTTGAGAGGCGACCTTCTTAGCTATACAGCCATGCATGCATACATACATACATACATACATGCATACACGTAGATGTTCCACGTCTCACGGTTTGCGTCTACGAAATTCAGTTACGAGTTATCGGTCGGCCCGAGGATGTAGTAGAAAACACTTAATGAAGTCTCCAAGCAGTGGGACTGTGCTCGAAACCAACTAGTTGAGAGGCGACCTTCTTAGCTATACAGCCATGCATGCATACATACATACATACATACATGCATACATGTATGTGTGTATTGGGATAGAGATCAGAGATGGAGATAGATAGACAGATGGATTGAGCAAAAGAGAAAGAGGAAGTGTTCAGAGAGAAATTTGCTAATTGCCTTTATAACTAACTTACTCATAAACTTCAAATAGACAGATATTTTAATTACATTCATTAGACGAATCTTTTATACACAAGATGAAGTTTGACTTTCTTCGAATTTTCTACTGTATTTGTAACTATTATACTGGTTTTGTAGGTATTATTTTTCGTTGTTAAATGTTTGTGCAATTTATTCAATATAATAAGCTATCTTTAATTTCTGTTATTTTTCGCAGCGAATTAGATTATGTCGTTTCATTACAAAAACAAAAATGTCTTTTCTTCTTTTTTGGTTTATCATCTATTTAACAATTTCTCAAAGAATTATCTCTCTTAAGATATTATGAATAGTATTCTCTCTTAAGTTTAGAAGTTTCGGCTATATAGAATCTGATAAGTGTGAAGCATTATTTATGGTGTGTGTGTGTGTGTGTGTGTATGCATACATACATCTATATGTGTGTGTATGTGTGTGTTTGTATGTATGTGTGTGCATGCTTTTATGTATGTTTTTATGTATGTAATAAATCGATCAATCTACCTATCAACACATACATGCAAACACACACACATGTATATTTATATACATGCTCAGACACACACACATGTGTATATATATGTACATATTCATATATGTGCGTGTACATATATATATATATATATATATATATATATATATAATAAATATGTAATATATATATATACCAAATATACATCTATATCTATCTCTCTCTCTCTCTCTCTCTCTCTCTATATATATATATATATATATATATTTGTATGTATGTAAGTATAAAATAAATAAATGTGCCCTTTTAAAGCCTAGCCAGGCTCATGGACCCGGTTTCCCGGTTCCAATGGCGTATGTGTTCCCCAGCTGGACGGGACGCGAGTCCATCGCAGCGTTACTCATTTTTGCCAGCTGAGTGGACTGGAGCAACGTGAAATGAAGTGTTTTGCTCAAGAACACAACGCGTCACCCGGTACAGGAATCGAAACCACAATCTTACGATCATGATGCTGACATCCTAACCACTAAGCCACGCGCCTCCACTATGTACGTAAGTATACATATGTATATATAAATATGTACACATGTTTATATGTGTGCGTGTGTTTGCGCAAAGACGCACACAGATACATGCATATATATATTCATATAAACATGAATTACATGTGTGCTACTTCAAGTTTTTATTTTCAGATAGTGCTACTCTCTGAAGCGTATTGAGCCTAATTTCCGATTTTTGTTGAAATCCATAAAGTAGAAATATCTTATTAATTGCGAAGTTATGACTCAGTAGTAAATAACTTGAGCTGACATCGCGAGTTCAAATTTAAGCAAATGCATTGTAAGAAAACCAGTTTCGCTAGTTATATTTGTCATACAACGGCCACTTGGTCCTTGATGTAGATTCTTCAATGTGAGCCAACGACAAGGGAACCTAGGAGTAGACCAAGAACGAGGTGTCTGGTTTATAGCTAGTCTCGCTTGGTACCATTTGGAAATCCAGCCGGAAAGTATAATGACAGTTTCATCTGATAGGATCTTATAGGAAAACATCTCCTACCCGCATAACCCCGGAAATTGAGTACGAAGAAAATGGTTGGATGGATTTTAATAATCAATAAACGCAACACATTTTGTCTTTTATTTCTTAGTTTTTTTTTATGTTTCAGCCACTGCTGGGTCAACAGTTTGAAATGTTTAATCTTATACTGTTTCTGTTGGGCTGCTTTTGTTCCTTCTTTTTTTTTTTTTGGCTAAATTACTAATTTACGAGGTCGAAAACAAACCATCACCAGTTATCCGGTGACGCATACATACGTGCATACATACATATATACATACGTATGCGTGTGTGTGTGTGGGGGGCAGTGGTTGCGTTTTTTTCTTCTTCATTGGAACAATAAGCCAGACTGAACCCTACTTAGTTCAATAAATGTCGAACATCATGTTCTGACAGTCTGAAGCCATAATGCTCATATATATATTTTACAGGAAACAATAATATGTATATATATTTTACAGGAAACAATAATATGTATATATATTTATGTGATAAATATATAATGACATATATATAATATTTATGTAAAAATGTGTTTGTAAAAATTGTGTACATGTCATTTAATGGCTGCTTGTTTTCTTGTTGTTTCTCCCTAAATGTTAGAACTGTATCTTATTTGTCCTATCGAAATTTTAATTTATCACTCGAGAAACTGTTTGGCAATTTATGGTTTTAGCATCTGTTAGGATGGACACAGACATTAATTCTGTATCGAAGCAGGGTGGTGCAGGTCATTACTTGTCACAAGTGTTATTGTTAAGCCAGGCAATTGAAAAGCCAAAAATAATACAAGAAATAATATAAGTTTTTGGTTTAATTAGACTACTGTTAAAAAAAAAAGTTTTAAAAAGCAAAAATTTCAAGAAAAATTACATCTAAAAACATAAAAGACTGAAAAAAAGGAAAGGAAATTCAAGAGAGAAATACAAAAGATAAAAACTTTTCCAGTAAAAAGAAAGCATTAACTATTTGTATTTGTAAGATTAATATCAGAAATCTTATGACGTAAGTAACCACAAAAGAGCTTCTAGATTATCAGTGGTTGATGGTAAATAAAACAGGCTTCTTCTAAACCCAACCGAGTCGAGAATTCACTGCAGCAATGTGAATGAACACTTCTATCACTGTTTTGAATTCTGAGTAAAAACATGGCTGCAGTGAAGCTGGGTATGAATAAACGAAAATCTTTGACAAAAGTGAGTTTTGTTTGTAAACCATTCACCATCTTCTGACAACAACTACTGTTTTCATTTCGAAATAGATTTTGAAATGAATAACATGTTATATAAACAAACAGTTTGAAAAATAAATACATTTTAGAATAATTCCTTTACAGTTCTTCATTCTCGAAAGAATTTAATAGAAATTATATAATAAAGAAAAAAGAAATTCTGAAAGATTCAAATAATTCTTTGCTACAAATTTTAATGCAAATAATCTTTTTGCCTCATGTTTTAACTGTTCTATGTGGAATTTTTGACGTCCTTACATAAGCTTATAACTTATGGCTTGCTTCATTTTAATCGTGTTTTCCTTTCACAATACTCTTCTATATTCGTACAAGGCTACACAAAATCTTGTCAGAGGAAATGTATAACATTGTCAGGTGGATTGAAAGACGGAGATGACCTCCGAGACATGAAAATTCAGGAGCTAAAGAATGTGAGTTAAACACTAGTAAGGATTCTAGATTGATAACCCACTACATTGTTTGAATTAAATGTAATGAATCAAATATTAAAACTGTTTCAAACATGGAAGGTAGGCTTAATCCGTCTCTCAGTTTAACAACCACGCACATAGTGTCTAAGTTTCTTCAGTAGATTCCATTCTTACATGCATTTGAGCCACGACTTCACCATAACGATAACTTTTACACTTCTTTCAATCCGTCCGGGAGGAACTGAAAATAATTCATAGAAGCTGTGTTTCTTCATATTATTAAGCCTTTAGCTACATTCTACTACGGTTTGTGCGGCGTGGTATTCAGCTAAACGTGATAATTAATGCACTGATGATTAAGTTTATGAGAGAAGTGTTATTATGACCTACAATTTTCAGAAATAAAAACTGATGAGATTTAAAATTATATGCATAACATTTGACCAGTGATAAACAATAACAAAGACCTTAGGCCTATTACATGTCTATCACAGGTTCTCTGGACCGGTGTTTATCCCATTTCTCATGGCGTATACATGTTCTAAGATTACAGTACTTTTCACTAAACTGGACATCAGTTCGTCGCAGCCTTAATACACAACTATTACTGGTATCAATTTTCAACAGAGTAGATTGAAGCAATGTACAAGGAATATTTTACTCAAAAATGTGACGTGCCATCCCCGACCGGGAATCGAAATTATGATTTCACCATCGTGAATCTAATATTCTAATACATAGGCTATGTTTCTTCGCAAAACATAAAAATTTCTGTTATCAACTGATATACGATGATCTTCATACTGCATGTTATAATCTGACAAAACCATAGTTGGCGGGAACTACTAAATACAAAGTGATAATCTTCCTAATTTTGGAACAAAGCTAGTAATTTTGTAGGGAGGCGGAAAATCGATTATATAGAAACCAGAAATTGACTGGTCCTTATTTTATCGACCCTTAAAAGGTGAAAGTAAAATTTGACTTCGACATATTTGAACTCAAAACGTTACGAAGAAATTCTGCTATGCATTTTGCCCGACACTGTGGTTATTCTGCCAGGTTGCTGCTTTAATACAAACTAACGATGAAATCTAATATGCCTTGTAGTCAGGTATGGTCCTTCGGGGCTAAAAAGTAGCTTCAGAATCTCCATATAATTAGAGGTAAGTTAAATCAATTCCTAGATAAAACACTTCTAATTCACAGCTCATAGTCCCTTACTATATGTACCTGAATCAGTTAAGGGCATGAAATATATCGCTTCACACACACACGCACACACACACACACACACACACACACACATGTATTCATGACTTATTATTATTCCGTCTTTAGTAAATGGAAATGTATCATTTTGTAGCGATTATACCGATGCGCTGTAAACCTCATTAGCGCGTCGGATGAAATAATAAACGGCATTTTCTTCCGTTTCTTTACACTCTATGTTCAAATTCCACCGACGTAAACTTTGCCTTCTAGCCTCTACGTATCGATAAAAGTAAGCACTAGTTGAGTCAATGTAATCGACTCAATTGCTG
>NC_068993.1:39848708-39849923 GCF_001194135.2 Octopus bimaculoides | reverse complement strand
TATATATATATATATATATATATGTACATAATGGCAGCGGTAGCATCACTTTTTTAAATTGAATATTTTCCCTCGGCGTGCCTTCTTTTACCAGTTCCCTTCTGTGTTTAACTTATGTTACCTCTCTTGCACTTGAATGAAGTCCTAGAAGGAATTGATATTCTGGATGCTGGGAATGTGGCTGGGTTTAATCGAACGTCACCAACAATACTAATATTGATAATAATATTATTAACAATACTTAAATGTTCCATGCAAATCTTTCGCTTTATTATGAACATGTTTGCATATTAACTTTCATTGTAAACTTATCACTGAAAGTTAAACACACCACGTATTAAAAAAAAAATTTATGGGTTTAAGATATAAAAATTTTAGCAAGGGATGCCAACATATTTAGTTCTCTGCTACTTCCAATATGGCAGAATAATTTATCGAAAAGTAATTAGAAGGCGGTTCGCCATTTATATATTGCTTCCGGTAATATTGTCTCGTTTCTTCAACAGCGGTTTTCATTTCCTTTTCTTTTGCATTACTTCCGTTCCTAGATTTGTTTTCTATTATTTTGCCAGCGTTCCTGTTTTTAAAAGCTTCAAATCCAATTTATTTCCGATCTTTCTTTAAAAAAGAAAATAGAAGTAAAATACATACATATACACATATACACATACATGTATACAAGCACACACATCCATATGTATATATATATATATTATCTATGCATATCCATCCATATATATCTATGTATACATATACTTATGTATGCATGTATGTATGTATGTATGTATGTATCAGCTAATTTTCACACTTGCAGGCAACAATAATTTCAGGAAAGATATTTCCTAGTTAACTACTGCGAGAATAAAATGTTTGTCTCTTAACAGACTATCATATGGCAGAGATGGAGGAGGAGGGTGTTAGGAGGATAAAGAAAGAGTGAGACGTACAGAAATTGAAATGAATAAACATTGTGCTGGTGATGCAGTAGTTAACGTGCCATCAAACACTGCTTATTCTTGCGGATGGTAGAATGATAGAAGATAGAAGAAAGGCGTCGATATGTTACAAATCAGATCTTTTGTGACATGAAGTTTAGAAAAGCTTTGAAGACATTTAGTTTCATTTCCTGAGATAACGTTAAATGAGAGAAAGAGGAGGTGATGGAGAGAGAGAGATAGAGATATAAAGAGAGAGAGAGAGAGAGAGAGAGAGAGA
>NC_068993.1:39847228-39848187 GCF_001194135.2 Octopus bimaculoides | reverse complement strand
TATATATATTTAAAGCTGCTGACAGTCTCTGTTTCAATTCAGTTTTTTGCGATGTGCACTCATCAAACGACACAAGAATGGACAAAAAATTTATTGCGATTCGTGAAATCTAAGATGGTAATGGGTAAGTTGAATTATTCGAGTTTTAGCAATCAGTATTTGGTCAGGTCATAAAACAACGTATCTCTAGTAGGTGGCTTGGGCAGTAACAGCACTGGTGTTTATAAAAAATGTTCAAGTTTTTTGTCACGTATTCGGTGTGTGAAGCAGATAAACAATATATATAAAAGATAATTATTTGTTCACGTGAGTCGACGCCTCAAACGGTAGCGTCCTGTTTTTATTTAGCATACTGATAACGTTAGACCATCTTGGATCATATTGTAGGGGCTACCGACCTCTCTACCGGGAACAATTTTGAATTTTACAGAAGAATATAGGGCTGCAGCTTATAGTTATCTTGCTATTCAATTCTTAGAAGTTCTAAATAGAAACTGAAATTAATTTAGACTAATTTTGTTTTTTTCCTTTAAGAAGTGAGTATTTGGTGCGCGTCTAATTTTAAAAGTATTTTCTGTTACAAGCTTCACTCATGTGTCACTAGTGTATGTTAGACAAGATGATACTTCTTTTTCTAGGTTTAACTGATTAGTGAGATGTTTTTTTAATTTTCATTGAGGTGCAGATAGATTCAATATGCTCCTACACACAGTTATATACGCTTCTACTAATGCTCTCTACTGTGTTGTAATGACTGGAAACTTTCATTCATGTAACTCATAACGTCATTTGGGTTTCTATAGAGGCAGAACCTATATGAATTCACCGAACACGTTGAAGATACTTATAACTAGTGCTAACAGATACAGTTAAAAATAGGCTGGTTAGATAATATACACTAATGTCTGTGCATGCGCATGTATTTATATATATATATATATATATATATATATATATAT
>NC_068993.1:39844813-39846968 GCF_001194135.2 Octopus bimaculoides | reverse complement strand
TATATATATATATATATATATATATATATTTCATGAATTACTCAGAGAGAAAGAGCGACATCCATGACCTTTGTATGACTTTATAGTGTAATGAGAAAATGTGGGCTCTGTTCAATGCTCTCTTGCCATACCAAAATGTACTAAATTGTAGGATGCAATGATTAGGTAAAGTGTATAGAGCGATGTAAGACGAGAATACAGTGAAGATGACAAACAAAAAAAAGAGCAAATTTATCGGTTGACGAGAGGAAAGAATGAAGATTCGGTTGAAATGGTGAAGAGAATAAAAAGACGCGTTTCTGTAACAGAGGTTGTAATGTGTTTATAACGACAGATTGTTTGACAATAAACTTAGTGATATTTAGTGAATTTCTCTTGGATGTTTGTGTGTGTGTGTGTGTGTGTATGTGTGCAAAAATACTGTTTAAAAACCTTGATCAATAATCTAGTGTGTTTTATACATTTTCTAGAGTGCCAGTCACCAGATCAGGGTTGAACTATTTTCAAAAGTAAAAGAGGACTCTGTTTCTTCGTGATGGCGCTTGAGAGAGTTTTATTGTCTGTTTAGATACAGTATTGAGGTATAAAACACCCCAGCAGCAAAATATAGTGGCTTTATCGTTAAGAATGTTGCGTAAGGTTTCACTTTTATTGAGAATGAGAAGTAATGGTTAGATAGCCTTCAGCTTAGTTAGTAGCAGACCTCTTGGCAAAGTGGAGAAGTTTCAGATGCAATTTGAGGAGCGAAAAAGAATTCAGGTCATGTTATCAACGAAAGTATTTATTGCTTTCGCAATGTTAATCATAGAGGCATTGATGAGGCAGTTAACTGATACGTATCTTATAATGTGATATAAGGCAAACCTTCTTGCGTTGTTGTGAAGGTGCGTGGATGAGAGTTTAAGGTATTCGGCTTATGATCGTAAGGTCGTGAGTTCAGCTGGCAAAAGTAGGGTGTACCTGTAATTCAAAAGCCATCCCTGTCACATTCTGTGTCATACTGAATCTCCGTGAGAACTACGTTAAGGGGACGTGTATCTAGAGTGCTCAGCCACATACACATTGATTCCATGAGCTGGATGTTCTGTTGATCGGATCAACTGGAACCTACCTCCGTTATCGTAACCGAAGGATCGCCAGTTTTTTTCCTGTATTATTAGATGTATTCCAGGAGTATGCAGATGAAATAAAGCAGGAAGTGAAATATTTTGGAATTTGTGTTGTTTTGGGATAAGATTACATGGATGCTTTAGAAGAAAGGATATACTTGGTAGAATATCGTTTGTTTAACGGTTTCTGACACTTGCTGCTAAGGGTAGTGTCGGTTGACATCTCTGAGGTCCGACTGATTAGGGAAGTTCATACAGTCAAAACTTTAAGGGGTAGCATTTATTATCGAGAAAACAAAACGTGTATGTCTTGATTCAACGTACCACTGGCACTAAAGTGATTATTTTGATACAACCAAAAGCACATTTTAAGCTATGCTGGTTACATATAATTGGCCAAGTGACTAGATGAGTTGCCCTGTTAGACAATGAGGCTATTTGCCCTAGATAGAAAAATCTACAAAAGTGCCCCAGATAGAAAAATCTACAAAAGCTATAGAGTAAATTTTAGTCATCAAACATCAAATTTAAATGTGATGCTTCACTAAAATTGACAGTAATAGTACAATAGCTTACGGGCTGGAAGGGTAGACGTCAAAGAATATATCTGTGATTCTCATGTGATAGGTCGTAAAATAACAGTGTTATCTGAAACACAATTAGATACATTATTCTGAAAGTGACAGAAGATGATGGAAAGTGTTATTTTGTGTAAGAGATAACTCAGTATGCAAGAAGTTTCAAATCAGATTGAAGGCACTATTCTATTTTTGACAGAGTTAGTGCTTCTAAATGTCATGTATCACTTCCACCTAAATCCTAAGAGTATATTTATGATTCACACAGGCACACATGCACGCACACACGCACACGCACACACACACATCTATGTATGTGTTAATGTATAAAGCATTAAATACTTATGCATATGTGTACGTGTATAAATATTATGTGTGTGTGTGCATTTATATAGATATGGGTATAAGCATTTATATATATATATAGATTCACACACACACACACACACACACACACACACACACACA
>NC_068993.1:39844463-39844803 GCF_001194135.2 Octopus bimaculoides | reverse complement strand
TATATATATATATATATATATATATATATATATATGCATATATCAACGTATTTATAAATATACACACGGATGCATAAAATGGTATGCTCATTGAAGTATAGTGTACGCTACACAGTAGGTGTACACACACACACATATATATGTACGTATATGTGTATGTACGTAAGCATGTATGTATGTATGTATGTATGCATGTATGTATGTATTTGCTTACATATCCATATGTATATGTATACCGACGCATAAGAGAATGTAATTATATCAGCTAATGACGAGAATATTTTACACTTTTTCTTTTTTCCTTTTTTGTGCATTATTGGTATAAAGTTCTGCTTTTATA
>NC_068993.1:39841015-39844167 GCF_001194135.2 Octopus bimaculoides | reverse complement strand
AGTAGTAGTAGTAGTAGTAGTAGTAGTAGTAGTAGTAGTAGTAGTAGTAGTAGTAGCAGTAGTAGTAGTAGTAGTAGTAGTAGTAGTAGTAGTAGTAGTAGTAGTAGTAATAGCAGCAGCAGCCAGATACGATTACTTGTTGAATAGCTCATTATACAGGCCATTAAATCTAGATAATTTGCTGTTACTGTTTTTGATGATGATGATGTTGCTGTTATTTGCATGTGTATTGTTGTTGTTGCTGCTGCTGTTGTTGTTGTTGTTGTTGTTAATACAGACTTTATTTTTGTTGTTGTTGTGATTGGTGTTAATGTTGTTATCGTGGCTGTTAGTATTCCTGATGTTGCTGTTACTGTTGCTGTTATTTATTTACATTGCTTCCAGTCGTCATCGTTGGCATCGTTACACTTGTTGATGCTGTTCTTGCTGTTATTGTCGCTGTCGCTTATATCCTTATAACTGCTGTCCTTGCCTTCGTTCTTGTTCTTGGCATTGATTTTCGGCGTTAGTGTCCTTCTGGTCGGTATTCTTACTATTGATTTGCTGTTCCTACTTCTTCTGTCATTGTTCCATGAGTTGTAGTTGTTGCTATTATTGTGATTGCTCTTTTTGTTGCTGATGCTGTAATTTGCTTGGTTACAACCCTGCCACATAGATCTTTTCTCATTTAAGTTTTACTTGGTCATTTCCTCTGTATGTTTAACAACGATAACGAAAGAACCTCTAACAGTTCCGTTCTATACTGTACAGAATACTACTTTCGCTCATTAAAATTTGTTTGTTTACGTCGCTGTTAACCGTGTTATTAGGAGAAGAAAGCGGATGACACAATTGAAGGTAGAAGAGGTCACAAGAGAACTGTAAAAGAAAGACCTGGTACTGGGAAAGACAAACAACAACATCAGAGATACAGCTCAAACCAAAGAAGAACTTAAAGAAAAAAAAATAATAATAGCGCTAACAATAAGAAAAGATCAACTGACACCAACGACAGTGATTTAAGTGAGGAAGATCATAAGATTTTCGATGAGTTGCAGGAAAAAAATGAATAAAGAAGTAAAGAAAAAATTGCCAGCATTAAAAGACATCAATATAAGGAAGTTACAAGAAATGACTAGAAAAGTAGATTCTGCTATCAGGAGGATAGATACTAAAATATAGAAGTCATCATCTTATTGGTCTATGCAGAGGGGTAGTAGTCACCAGTAGATTAGATATCTCACAGGGAAAGATTAAAGAAAAGCAAATGTGGAAAAGGAGACTACAAAATAAAGTGAAGACTTTAAGACACGATCTGAGTAGAATAGAAACCTGGAAACTGGACAAGTTAGGAAACACAGGATTCAAAACTTTCCTCGAGAAAAGATATTTAGCCAAAGAAAAAGGATTTGAAATGGCGTGTCATAGCAGTAATAGGCAAGTTCTTCTGATATTAGAAACGAATAGAACCGTACCAACAGCATAGATTATTTGAGACAGACCTGATAAGATGTTATAACCAAATAAGCAGTGGAGAACGAAGTACGGAAGATGAGAAACCTAATACAGAAGAAGCTAGAAGGTTCTGGAGTAATATTTGGGATAAACCAGTCAATCATAACGGAGATGCAGTATGGTTAAAGAAAGTGAGGGAAGAAGTAGTGATTGAGAAGCAGCGAGGTCATGCATTGTTTATCTTGATATATCACCATGTCATGCACTGCTCTCTCACTCAATACTACTACTACTACTACTACTACTACTACTACTACTAATAATAATAATAATAATAATAATAATAATAATAATAATAATAATAATAAATAGATACCTTGTTAGAGCACCGAATACTACGTTATTAACATCAGAGTCTGAAAGGATGCAGGTATTCCATAAATTGTAAAAGCGACACTTGATTGGCATGCGGTGATTGGACATCTCCCAGTGATGATTGCCAGTAGAATGAAATCCCGTGATATGGGAAGTCCGGTAGTCATAGCAGGCGGTTCGCGTCTGCGACGATCTACGTTTATGCTTTTATGCACACCGAGCGCTTATAAGAGAGGATCTCTCAAGGCTAATAGCGCAGTATCCGTGGTTCTAAAACAACATTCATGTCGAGTTAGATATAATGACTACCATTTGAAATTCCTATTGCTTCTGTCGCTAAAAATTAATTTATAATAATAATAATAATAATAATAATAATTATTATTATTATTATTATTATTATTATTATTATTATTATTATTATTATATTAGAAATAAATCGGAAGAGTATACTTCTTATGATGGGTTTCTGACACACTGGGTAAGTATGAAAACGGTATGAATACAACAGATATAATAGACAAATAAATTCGAACCGTATTGTTCATTTAAAATAAGGGATATATTACATTGTATTATTGAACCTGCTTAAACTTTCAGTAAGATTAGACAAAGGATTACAAACGGTTTTCTATAAGAAATCTACTTGAAGTATAAAGGCGTGGGTACATAGAAAAACGTATAAAAGGAGACATTGGGAAATATGTATTAAGCTCAATCCGGAAATAAACATACAAATGCATGAAATCAGAGACTTTTCATCTGGTCTATATTAAAAGGGAAAATGCGGTTTTCAAATCTGATGCTGAAATCTATGTAAAGTATAGTGTTAATAGAATAAAATAAATCATACCATCAGATGTTTTCTGCAAACCACCGTTCTACTGAAAGTATATATTTCAAACGGTCGAATTAGCCAGAGAAAAGGAAATCTCAGACCTAAAGAGAAACAGGACATATTTCTATATAATGGTCCTTATACACGGGTGAAGAAAAAGTGACTACATAAATCAAGTATTTTTTTATGAAGTACAGGGGGAAAATAATTACATTTTGCTTACAAAGCCCTTATGGTATAGAAGGAAACAATTATACTTTTGAGACAAACAATTACAATTTAGGGCGTGTGATTAAGAAAGTAGGCTTTGCAACTACGTGATTCCGGGGTCAGTCCCACTGAGCGTTACAGCAGGCATGTGTCTTCTGCTATAACCCCGAGCTGACCGATGCTCTGCGAGTGAATTTGGTGGAGGGAGATTGTGAGGAAGTCTGTCATATATAAACGGTTACGTGAAACTCTGAGTAACAGTTTGTTAAGATTTTCGGCTTTAATAAACTTATAT
>NC_068993.1:39833540-39840822 GCF_001194135.2 Octopus bimaculoides | reverse complement strand
AGAGAGAGAGAGAGAGAGAGAGAGAGAGAGAGAGAGAGAGAGATACACACATACACATATTCACGCAAATATGTATATGTGTTCCCTTGTGTTTGTGCTCAATCACCACATGACAAAATGCATTGGTTAGCGGTTCACCAAAAGTGTCGGATAGAATAAATACTAGACTTTAAAATAAGTACCATAGGTTGAGTTGTTCAACTAAAGCCTTGATGGTGATGACACGTCATCGCCACAATCCAGTGACTGAAACGAACGAGCAAAGAGAAACAATTATAAAATGGAAAGAAAACATTACAGTTTAGGATCAAAGAATTGCAATATAAAGAGAAACACTTACGATAAATAATAGACATTTGCAATTATAATACAAAGACAATTACAATATAGCGACTGAGAATTACAATACAGAGAAAGACAATTGCAATTTAGAGTCAAACAATTGCAATGAGAAGGAGAGAGAGAATAATAAAATGGAGAAAAACAATTACAATAGAGTGGAAAATGAATTAGATTTTAGATCACAACGAAAAGAAGAAAATGGTTAAGCGCAAAATAAAGAATATAAAGGAAGCCGTACAAACGCTGGAAAGTCAACAGAGGATAAACACTTCAAATATATCAAGATCAACAATGTCACAAGGTAAATAGTTATGAAGACAATCTAGATAAAGGCGTTCTGAGGAAAACCTAATCCAGACAAACAATAAGAGATAACAAAAAATATATTATATATCAAAAGGGAGTGTGTATGTGTGTGTGTGTATGTGTGTGTGTGTATATATGTGTGTGTGTGTGTGTGTGTGTGTGTGTGTGTGTGTGTGTGTGTGTGTGTGTGTGTGTGTGTTTGTTTTGGTAAGTAGATTAACGATGGCCAATAAAAAAGAATAAAAGAATAACTAAACCTAATGTCTACATATCAGTCAACAAAATAAGACATGATAGAAATCGAGGAACAATAGAATAGATCTGAACAATCTAACAGAGGTAAGATGCAAAGACTTTGAAGTTATTCCAGTAAAAAGAAATGTTTAAATATGAGCTGATATAAAAGAAGACATCAAGAAAGCTCAAAGCAATAATATTCTAAGTGCAAATTTGAGCATCGAAAATAGAAATAGATTTCACTCGCGAACGGAATCAACGAAGGAAATTGAGAGGCAATTGCTTGATCTGTTAACACTATTAGTAAATTTTTTTTGTCTCGAATCACACTGCATTATCTTCGACGAGGAAACATAAAACAATGACATCTACCCCATTGCTCAAAATGCGAGAAATAGCAGCTAAATTTCACTTAAATCATATTAACTGTTATTAATAAAGAATAGTTTGCTGTGCCTGGAGGTGGCGGTGACCAAGGAGCTATGTGACAAAATCTGAAGATTCATGATTGTCTTTGATGTATGATACAACCGTGATATATCTTTCTCGTTAACATCTACCAGTTTATTTGTAGCTTACCCTCTTGGTCTTCTGTTCTCCTACCCTTATTCTTCAGAATGAGGACCTATCTAGACTTCTGATGAAGGGATTAGTCAAAGTGATATCAGTGCATATTCACATGAATGAACATGGGATAAGTGTTAACGAAAGTGTGACTCTATAGTTTCCAAAGCTTGTGCACTTCCGAGGAAACAGATTTATGTATTTCCTATGATAGCTCTCCGATATACTCATATGTCTAATGGTAATAGCAGAATAACCTTTTGACGATTGATCAACTCTATCAGAATGGAAATGGGGTTAAACAACAAGGTAGGATATCTTAATTAATGTATTCCTACATACACTTAGACATAGAGCAAGGTCGCGGCTTGCTCTACGGCGAAATCGTAGTTGAATGAGATCCCATGATGTAGGTAAAATACCTTAACTGTCTTAGAATGAATTTATAAATAAGCATAAATTAATTCCATGACACTGAAACTCTGTTCTCAATTATGTGTACATATAATGTTATTAAGAAGTTTCTAACGCATCACCGTGTTTCTGCGTTCGACCCGTCTGCACAGTAGATTAAGAATGCATCTTCTACAATAGCCTCTGATTGATCAAGTACTTGTAAGTGGGGTTGGGTAGCTGAAAACTTCAGAAGTCTGTCACACAAGATTTCATTCCTAATGTTCATGGAACACCAGGCAGAGTCAAGATCGTGAAATATTTTACTCGCAAATATATCGGTTTCAAGTTTTGTCACAAGGCAAGCAAGTTCAGTGGAGTGTTAAGACGCTTACATTGACCCCGGGGCTCAACTGGTATATATTTTATCGACCCTGAGAAGATGAAAGGCAAAGCTGATCCCGGTGGAATTTGAACTGAGAACGTAAAGACGGACGATCAGCATGCTAACGACTCTGCCATCTCACCGCCTTTTTAGTCGCAAATGTATTAGCAATGGCTGCTCCAGACAGAAGTTGAATAATTTGCCAAATCTACTTCCCAAGAAAGAAGAATGGTATACATTGTGAAATTAGTGAATTAGAAAGGTGGTGACATATCTGCTTATGATAATGGACAGCTCAGTTCACACAGTAACAACAAGAATGAAAATTAGATTGATTAGCCTTGTATGTTGAACAGAATGAAATGTTTCGTACAAAATAGTAGACGTTTATATGTTAACCATGCTTTTGGTGAGTTACAGCGATAATGTAATCAATATATAAAATGAGTGACAACATTTACAATGTGACATAGACATTGACAGATTAGATTTATTATAGACAGACAATGGGTGACGACCTTTATAGTTAAGAAACTGCATAATATCGTTCTGTTAAAACTTATGTGAATACATAACAGAGGTCAGGGAGAAAATAGCAAAAGCTAAATAACAGAAGAAACATGAGAAAAGAGTTCGAGATTTTTTTTTTTTTTTTTTTTTTTTTGCTTTAAGGAAACAGAGACATAACGTCACAGATTATATGTGGACGAGGAAGAGCAAGGATACGTGGTGAGGAATAATACAATATTAGTCAGAAAATAAAGTGCAATATTTTGATATTGGAATATACGTAGGCGTGGCTGAATTATAAGAAGTTATGCAAATGTCTTCTACTATAGTTCTTAGCCTACCAAAACCTTCTGAGTAGATTTGGTAGATGGAAACTGAAAGAAGCCCGTCGTATATCTATGTATATATTTATGTACTGGCTCTGTGCTTGTCCTCCACTACAGCTTGACAACCGGCGTTGATTTGTTTACATCCACAGTACTTAAAGTTTTATAAAAAATAAGACAGCGATAGGCTTAGACGAAAAGCACTGGGGTCTATTTGTTTGACTAAGCCCTTCAATGAGGTGTTCCAGCATGGCTACAAACTGACAAGTGAAGCAATTAAAACTTACAAGAAAGATAAAAGAATGCTGGAGCAATGTGTATATCTTATTTCAGTGATGCTAACAATGTCTGATCATTTGACCTTATGTAAAGGCTGTTCAAGTTTTAGAGAGGCGGAAGACCTTAGATAGTGATTTGGAGCGGAAGAGCTACCGTATTTGAACAAGAAGTAAATTAGGACCCAACCAAATAATGTTAAAACGTAGCGTTCGTTATAGTATAATTGTTGAAGTGATAGAGAGAGAGAGACAAGTAGAGGCACAGTAACACAATGAAAGATAGAGGGGGAGAGACAAGTAGAGGCACAGTAACACAATGAAAGATAGAGGGGGAGAGACAAGTAGAGGCACAGTAACACAATGAAAGATAGAGGGGGAGAGCGCGATAAAACAAGGTGCTGGTGCAGCTGTTTAGTCATGATCCTTTAAATCTATGAAGAAAGGCATTCCAATTCTGACCGTCTCGTGTTTTTATAGGCTCTAGGACCATACTAACCAGCTCATCCTTTAACCTACCAAGACCACACGGTAGTATTTGTAAGAGATTTTGCCCTTATTTCTAGCGATTCAAGTGACCAACAATGTAGATGCTCGCTCTCTTAATGAAGATTTAGCAGATCTTCAGCGGTATTCCAGCCGTGACAAACCTGTCTTGTCTTCTGGCAATGGTTATTTAAAACTTGCAGTATTCAGTTTATGCTTCTATTATTCTAAGGTGCGATTTGCAGAAAGTTTGTCTGGTAAAGTTTTAGCATATCGAGTGACTACCTTCATGCTTCCTCGTTGGTTTGTATAATTTGTTGTATGGATGTGTTGATAACCTTATAATTGACGCAGTTATGAAAGTGAATACTCACGAATCTTTATGGATGTAATACAGAGGTAATAAGGGTAACCAGAATGCTATCAGAATTTATGATAGGAGGTTCAATAAATCGTGCTTATAAATGCAAAAATAATTTAGCTTTGATCTTGCGTTCTGACTGCGTATCGTTTGAGGAGATGTTTAGAATTTCTCTGCTAAAAGTATGCTGCAGCTTTGTGTTCCTTTGTGTGGTTCTTGCTATACCCAGAGTATTAATAAACTTTTAACAACTACAACTATTTCTTTACTTATACCATCCGATGTGTAGCTGGAAAAAGTGGCATTTATTTTAGTGTGATATCATACTGACTGCGAAATTACGTTGGTTATCGAGCTGAAATTGTTAACGATATTATATCTTTGGTGGGGAAATCGTAAAATGTATAATATTGTCGGTGAATATAGAAAAAAATATAAAGTTCTCATGTTGAATATGTTCCTAAATAGCTCGTCAGAAATAAACATAACAGATTGAATCAATTTACACATTCATTATTCATTGGAAGAGAGGTTTTAAAGAGAGGGTCAACCTGTCGCTATTATATTTGTTTGGATGTTTGATTTACGTTCATTTAAAATGTAAAGATTATTTAATTTTTTATATATTTTATTTTAAACATCAATTTTATCGTTAAAATGGTTCACTTGTCTATTAGCTAGTCGATGTATTTGTTCCTTCTGGTGCTTATTTCATTTATTGTAAATGAGGAATGATTGATATCTGACTTAGTCCTAGAATGAATATTCACAGTTTATCTTTCAAAGCACGTCTGTTAATAAAAGCAAAAGAAAAAGAAAATTACAAACGAAAACTGTAATAACGTTACATAAAAAATATATAATCACGATAAAAAGAAAACAAAGAAGCCGGCAAGCAATCTGTTATGACTATGACAGCAAGACAATGCTGAAAAAGAAAATGTTTTGTTTCTTTTATCTTCCGTTTGTCGAAAGTTCCGTTCTCTTAACAAACGCTTCCTGTTCGTTGTAAAAACTCTATACGGGGTGGGTTTAGATTATCTGACCGTTTTTTTTTTCTCTTTCGTCTGTAATTGAAATGTAAAATTGTTCAGGAAGGAAATAGAATCATAATAGATTTCTATCGTTTCATTTTGGGAGAAATTTGAAATATTTCTTATTTTCTCTTTTTCTTCCGTATTCTTTTTTTTTTTTTTTTTCTTAAATTTACAAGTAAGATAAAGAAAGATAAGCGATACATTTTGTTGTGAATCGGTTGAAATTTCAAGCCAAATAATTTGAGCCAACATTGAATAGAGATAAATATTAAACTAGTTGCTTTAGCTGTTCATGACGCCAAACAATGTTGTTTAATAAATCTCGATAAGATATCAGAAAGTGTAAATTGACAGTTGTTATTCTTTTTTCTCTTTTAAATGCTGATGTATTCTAGGAAAGCAACAGTGCTTTGATATCTATTTATAGAAGCCAATAATAGCAAAATGACATTGATATACTTTTAACATTCTCAAGTCACTACTTCGACATGGCTTAATTGACAGATAGATGCAAAAATAAAATAAAATATATTTAAAATTTTTTTCTTCTTAAAACATTTAAGTGATTTCTTTAAAATGTCTTCGAGAATCCCTTACAAAATTCGTAGGACATAATGCAATACTTTATTACCATGAAAGCGTTATTGATGTTTATCCACAGCACGAGAGGCCGTGAAAAGGATACACTTTTGGTTAAATTGCAGTCGTTGTTGACGTTTATCCACAGATCTAGCAGCCGCATAGTGTACACTCCTTTGAGAAAATCACGCCGTAGTAGTTGTGCCAATGAGGGAGAGATTATATTGTTCCTGTTAACGAATTAATGACACCCGATTTAATTCCACCACATAGCCCGCAACTGCTTTTGCAGACTCTTTTCTACGCTATAAGTACTTGCAGCAAGGATCTAGTCTAAGGTTCGCTTTCTCCCTTCCTTTCACCAATATTAGGCGCTTTATAAATGATCATGAAGGAAATCCAGTTTCATCAAACTAAGCTGTTTAAAAAAGTAAATGATAGACTTGCAGGCATGGCTGTGTGGTTAATAAGCTCGATCTGAAACCACGTGGTTTCCAGTTCAGTTCCACAGCGCAGCATCATAGGAAGTATCTTCAAGTATAACTCCATGTCACCTAATGTTTTTAAGTTATTTCGAAAGACGAAAATTGTATGGGAGCCCGTCCAGTATCTCGTGTTATGTATATGTGTGCCTTTGAATTGTATTTGTTCCTCGCGCCCACCGTTTGACAACCGGTGTTGGCTTGTTTATGTCTCCGTAGCTTCGTGACTCGGCAACAAGAGACCGAGAAGGAGAGAAGGAGATTAACAGAAAAAGTCATATGTTACCTATCAAAGATTTCTGTCCTTTGACCCTGAAACAGAACGCCGTCCCATTCAAGGCAACGTTGCAATCCCAGTCACTTACTACATCATGGAAACCGAGTAATCGGTTTTATGGGTTCTAGGTTTCAAGAAAAGTAAAAAGATACAGACCGTCTAAAATAAAAGGCGTTTTGGCCATGCCGGGAAAGCTTTCGATTATAATTCTGCTTAAACAGGATGAAATAACAGCAATAACTCCAGCCACAACAGCATCTGTTTATTTACAAAGTTATATCTATACAAGTGTTGCACTTGCATGCCTTGCTCTATTTGAAATATAATGTAAAAAGTTAAAGTTATTGCTCTTAGAAATGTTATTGCTGCCGAGGTGGTGAGTTGCTTGAATCGTTAACAAGCTGGGCAAAGTGCTTAGAGTCATTTCGTCCGCCCTGACTTTCGTTATGTTCTGAGTTGAAATTCCGCCGAAGTTGACTTTGCTTTTCATCCTTTCGAGGGAGGTCGATAAAATAAGTACCAGTTACGCACTGAGTCGATGTAATCGAATAGCCCCTTCTCCAAAATTTCCGGCCTTGTACTTATTCTATCGGTCTCTTTTGCCAAACTACTAAGTTACGGGGACCTAAACACAGCAAAATCGGTTGTCAAGCGATGGTGGGAGGATAAAGACACACAAATATACACATAAATACATATATATATATATATATATATATATA
>NC_068993.1:39830046-39833453 GCF_001194135.2 Octopus bimaculoides | reverse complement strand
ATATACATATATATATATATTTAATTATATGTATTTCTTCTATCTTAATGAATAAAAATTCTTCGGATAGAATAAATGGGTTAATAGAAACCAATGTAGCAAAGAACACAAAATAACTGTGGTGTAGTTCCTGTTTTTAAGGCAGGAACTCCTTGAAATTTTGGGTATTTGAGTATATTTAAAAATTTATATATATATATATATACGACGGGCTTCTTTCAGTTTCCGTCTACAAAATTCATTCAGAAGGCTTTCGTCGACCCGAGGCTATAGCAGAAGACTTTTGCCCAAGGTGCCATGCAATGGGACTGAATCCGGAACCATGTGCTTGAGAAGGAAGCTTCTTAACACACAGCCACGTCTCAATATTCTTCCGTTTGCATTGCCATAGATAGCATCGATTCAGCAACCAAATGTTATGTGTGATACGCTTCATACACATTTTCTTAATATTATGAGACGATATAATGTAATATTTCTTTGAGGGAGATTTGGCTGCTATTTCTAATTTGGTTAGATGATTATCCTATGACTTGTGTACCCTGCTACAAATTGATATATTTTATTATTTCTTATTGTCTGTACCAAAATATTGCTTAAATAAAATAGCTCAATATTAAATGGTCACCTTTAAGAACATTAAGAAAACAAGAGTGTTGGTCAATTGTAGTGGTTTATTGAAGCAAAGATATTCTCTTTGATAAAATATTACTTCAATATTATTTGTTAAACAGTGAGAAGCTTGTCTCTAAAATATATTTTTGGCTCTCTTGGGTGACCTTATGTTAAATAGAATGTTGCACAATTAATTCAATATACATTGTTCGATCAGATTGAATATTAAGAAAGGAAATTAAGTGATATATGTATATGTATGTGTGTACGTGCATATGTATGTAGATGTATACATACATACGTACGTACATAGGAGTGTGTGTTTAGAGAGAGAGAGAGAGAGAGAGAGAGAGAGAGAGAGAGAGAGAAATAGAGAGAGAGAGAGAGAAAGAGATAGAGAGAGAGAGAAAGAGATAGATAGAGAGAGAGAGAGAGAGAGAGAGAGAGAGAGAGAATGATATAATTTGATTAATCATTCGATCAGAAAGATATACACACATACATACACATACATTCATATAAATACACACGTACATGTATACATAAATACACACACACACACACACACACACACACACACACACACACATATATATATATATATATATATATATATATATATATATATATATATATATACACGCGTAAATATGTATATATATATATATAAAGAGATGTATAAAGATATATATATATATAAAGAGACTGATAGAGAATAGAAGAAAGAAACAAAGAAACATACTTACCATTGTGTATACAATTATGTGAAAGATAATGACATCAACACAGACGTCACAACATTGTAGTACATTAGTGTACAATGTATCACAATATATAATTTTAGCTTCAAATTTTGGCAGAAGGCCAGCAGTTTCGGGGTTGGGCTTGAACTCAGGACGTAAAACCGGAAGAAAAGCCGCTAAGTGTTTTGTCCGGCGCGCTGACGATTTTGCCAGATAACCACCTCATAGTAGTGCTTCTGAATATATTAGGCGCAGGCATGACTATATGGTAAGAAACTGGTTTCCCAACCACATGGTTTTGGGTTTAGTCCCACTTCGGAGCACCTTTGCGCAAGTGCCTTCTTACTACAGCCTCGAGCCGACCGAAGCCTTGTAAGTGGATTTGGTAGACGGAAACTGAAAGAAGCCCGTTGTTTATATGTGTGTGTATGTGCGTGTATATGTGTGTGTTTTTGTGTGTGTGAGTGTGTGTGTTTCCCTGTGTCTTTGTGTCTGTGTCTGTACGCCACCACAGCCTGAAAACCGGTCTGGGTGTGTTTATGTCCGATAGAATAAGTACCAGGCTTAACTAAATCGTAGGTACTGAGGTCGATTCATTCGACTAAAAACAACAACTTGTTCAAGGTGGTGGCTTAGCACGGTCGCAGTCTAATGACTGAAACAAGTAAACGATACAGGATATTGTATAGAAAATGGAACGTGGTATTTATGGAGGGGACGACTTGGACATAGGGTTGTTTAATCAAAACTCATATGGGGTTAAACAGCAAATGTATATGCATGTTCTATCAACATTTATAGCGAAAACCCTTGAAGGGTTTAGTCGAACACAATACATAACCCCAGTACTTATATTTTAGTCTTGTGCTTATTCTATCGATCATTTGTGCCGTTCTGCTAGATCGGAGCAAAAGGGACGCAGACAAACGACCACAAGTTGCCAAGCGGTGGTGGGTGACAGATACAATACAAGGACATTGATACAGACACAGACACAGACGCACGTGCGCACACGCACATATACACACACATATACAGAGACGTAGATACGTATATACCTGCATGCGTATACGCCTGCATACATAAATGCCTGCATCCATAGCTGCATATATACATACAGGCATGCCTATATATATGCATATGCACACACAAACACAAACGCGCACGCCCACACACATACACATACACATACACTTACACACATGGCTGTCTTCCTTCAGTTTCTATCAACGAAATTAACTCATAAGACACTAGTCAGCTCGAGCCTACAGTAGATAACAAATGCTCAAGCTATCATGCAGTGAGCCTGAAAACGGAACCATGTGTTTGGAAAGCAAGCTTCTTACCACACAACCACACTTATGCCTACATACTTCAGTTTAATTAATTTTCTTAATTAAACATAAAATAATCATGCCGCATTAAAATATTTATTTGAGCTTAAACCTAAACACAACATTCTTTTCTGCTCTAGGCACAAGGCCCGAAATTTTGGGGAAGGGGGCCAGTCGATTAGATCGACCCCAGTGCGTAACTGGTACTTAATTCATCGACCCCGAAAGGATGAAAAGTAAAGTCGACCTCAGCGGAATTTGAACACAGACCGTAAAGACAGACGAAATACCGCTAAGCATTTCGCCCGGCGTACTAGCGTTTCTTATTTCTTTATTGCCCACAAGGGGCTAAACATAGAGGGGACAAACAAGGACAGACAAAGGGATTAAGTCGATTAGATCGACCCCAGTACGCAACTGGCACTTGATTTATCGACCCCGAAAGGATGAAAGGCAAAGTCGACCTCGGCGGAATTTGAACACAGCACGTAAAGACAAATGAAATACCGCTAAGCACTTCGTCCGGCGTGCTAACGTTTCTGCCAGCTCGTCACCTTAACCTAAACCCAATATGATGAAGGTCAGGACTGCTGTGTAGAAATTTCTCAACGATTATATAGTTAGTTCTTTGCAGAGTCGTTTCCATCCTGAGAAGGCGAGACAACAGTATTGGCTTCAAGTTTTGGCACAAGGCCAGCAATTTCTGGGAGGGGAT
>NC_068993.1:39826767-39828796 GCF_001194135.2 Octopus bimaculoides | reverse complement strand
AGAAGAAGAAGAAGAAGAAGAAGAAGAAGAAGAAGAAGAAGAAGAAGAAGAAGAAGAAGAAGAAGAAGAAGAAGAAGAAGAAGAAGAAGAAGAAGAAGAAGAGGAGGAGCAACAACATCAACAGCAAGTAATAAACAGTGTGCGAAAGACATAAAATACAAAAACACGTGAAAAGGAAGTAACGCTGATGTGAGAGGTTGGGAGTGTAAAAGTGTGTGGCGGGAGAGAAAAAATAATAGAGATTTTGCAATTAAATAGAAGAATATCTGGTGTAGGAAAGTATAAAAAAAGTTTAAACATGGAGGGCAAAAGAATAAACGTTAGCGCTGAAGGCAGTAATGGTCGATGGGAACATCATGGTGTTGCATATATGAAAGAGGAGAGAAAGAAAGAATGTAATTGGCGGGAAAGAAACATATTTACAAGTGACACTGTTAAGTAATTTTGAAAAGTTCAACGAGATATTTCTATTTGAATAAAATCCTGCTGATGATCTGGCAGACTCGTTGCAGCGTCGGAAAAAAATTCTTGCAGTGTATGTTTGGGACATATTACATTTCCAGTTAAAATGCCTCCAGGTATGTTGAATAAAATAAAATTTCAGAAAATTATTGGCAGGTGGGGGGTGGGGTGATTATTTCGGCTTATACGTTGTTATCGAAACAAATATATTTTTAGATTATTTTAAATGCAATAAGGCAGCGAGCAGGCAGAATCGTTGGAGCGTCAGAAAAAAATATTTCACGGCATTTCTTTCACCTCTTGCAAAATGAAATTTTTCGTTCAGTGACAGATGCAGTTAAACATTTTTACAAAGTCTTACGGGACAACGACCCCCTTTCGCCAAAAAATGGGATATAAACAGTGCTAAAGTCAACTATCTTTGTAAGATAGCTATGATACATGCTTTCGAAGACAGTAGAATCGCTGCCATCCATCAAAAGATCCGCAAGAAGATACTAAACATACAGATGGGGCAATCCAGTCCATCCCTGATGAAATTGTTATTTAGAAATTGTATCGTAAACAGCACCGGAGAGTGCTCATTGTCTAGTTGTACAAATCGTGTTCGGTGATCTATGTGGTTCGCAGCAAATGTGGTGTTTCCGACTTAGGAAGTATCAGTTGAAAACTGCACATCTGCATCAGATACCATGTGCGCACAACCAATTCAATCCCTAAACACTTGCTGAAGTATCAGGTGAAAGACTTTACTGTATCCATCAAAGCCACGAAATGCAACACGGGAGACCTTTGTATCAAAGAAACTATCCTAATTGAATAAGGTGAAATTAGGATTAAATAACTGACAAGAACTATATGAACTACACTGGCTACTATAACACTTCCAGTCTGCGCATGTCACAGATTTATTCTATCTCCTGTTCCATCTCCACGTATCCTGACGAAAACTCTTCAAGGAGGTGCCTCGGCATAGCTGCAGTCCGGTAACTGAAACAAATAAAAGGCAAAAGATAAAACTTTCACCTGTATTGTGAATGTAGGGTATATATTAAAAGATGCGAACGTCTTGACTCCTTAAGAGTACTGTTTGGTTAATTTTGCTAGTCAATATGAAACCGGATATATTTGGTTTATCACGGGATTTACTCTGCATATATTACTGCTTCGTTGAGATTAACAGTGTATTATTCAGTGATCAGGTGGGATCGGCCGTTTACCTTCAGACACAACTGTACCCGAATCTACCTTCCCACTGATGAAATAACAAGCAAACAGGTAGAAATTATTTCAATGAAAGAAAGAGCAAAAATTAAGATTTAATTGAGTAGCATATTTATATTATAAGCAAAAAATGTACAAGAAGTCATGGGAAGGTTGTTATTAAATGTGTAATTCGTTAGTTTTTTATATAAATGATATATTAGCTGACTATTTAGGTTAGTTATTACTCTAAGCTGAACTAGGAATATCAAATATAGCAGTGAGTTTGTAACTACCAAGTAATGCTTTCAATGAAAAGCTTGAAGTATTACTAAATTGTAACAGCGGAAGTAAAACGCTGAGC
>NC_068993.1:39821569-39823723 GCF_001194135.2 Octopus bimaculoides | reverse complement strand
TAATATAAATTTTGATCTTTAAAGATTATTTCACACAAAATTATGTGTGTGTGCGTGCGTGTGTGTGTGTGTGTGCGTGCGTGTATTGCTACCAGGAGCGGTCTTCCTAGGCTTGAAGTTCTGGGCAGTTACGGAAGATTAAACTTTGCCTGAGGAAATTGATACGAAGTAGGTTTAGTAAAAGAATGAAAAATATATAAAATGAAAGAATCAGCGAATATAGTCGCCGTCTAGAAGACTAAACGAGCTATTTAGTACAGTTGAAGGTGGTGAGAGAAAGAAGCGTTTTAGAGTAACAATTCCATTGATCCAAGACAAGGGTTCAACTGAGAGACCTCATGGGGGCGGTATGGAAAATTGGTCTCCATTAATTCAGCATACAAACACACACACACACACACACACATGTAGACTGCTGTTCTATTTTAAGTGTTAATGCTAGAAGTTTATGTGTAAAAATGGAAAAATTAATAATCAACTTTAGATTTAAGCAGTACAGAGCGCAGTAGGAATCCTGTCTGATAGAGCCATGAAGCCTGAAATTTTGGAATATTTCACTAACACTTTATTTATCGATCCTAGTGTTTTACTGGTACTTAATTTATCAACCAGGAAATGATAAAAGGCAAAGTCGACCTCGGGGGAATTTGAACTCAGAACATAAAGACGGACAAAATATCACTAAGTATTTTAATCACCTTACTTATGATTCAGCCAGCTCACTACCTTAACAATGATAATATCATTATTATAATTATTACCTCCGCCTTAGTGAAGGCGGAGGTATTGTTTTCAGGTGTTTTGGGTTTGTTTATTTGTTTGCCTGTGGACAAGATATCTCAAGTACTGCTGGATGTATTCGGATGAAACTTTCAGGGATGTTTGGTACGGTGACTGGTACAAACTGATTAAATTTTGGGATCGATGCGGTATCGGACAAGGATTTTGGATTATTTTCCTGTTTTTTACTTAATTTTTGAGAGCGATCGGATTTATTTTTAGTATTCTCGTTTGTGAGAACAGTCGAGTTTATTTCAGATATTCTCATTTTAAAAATCATCTCTGGCTAATCGCTGAGAGGATGTTGGTGTTGCCTTGGTGGTGGTTTGTGCTCTCTGAGTGCTCTTGTTATTAATGTAATGATAATAATAATAGTTTCAAATTTTGCCTCAAGGCCCGCAATTTTGGGGGAAGAGATGAGTCGCTCGAAAAGATGAAAGGGAAAGTCGACCTCGGCGGAATTTGAACTCAGAACGTAACGGCGTGATAACATTTCTGCCAGCTCGCCGCCTCATAATGGTAATAATATTGATAAAAATGGGCACAAGTCTAGTAATTTTAGGAGAAGATTAGTCGACTACATCGACCCTAGTATTAGACTGTTACATTTTCCTCCATCCTCGATTCATTGTAAAGCTATGTTAACCACGGCGAGATTTGAATACATAACATAAGGAAATGCAACAAATTCTACAGGTAATTTTCTCGGCGCTCAAATGATACTCTTTGCCATAGTTACAAGAGCAATAAGATGAGGAAACATTGCAGTAATGTATTACAAAACATAAGCCGGATCACAAGTAGAAGATCGACACACCAAAAAGAGGAGAATCACCTAGTGATTATCAAAGAACACCAGAGTGATGATTACTCTAAGCATCAAAGACAAATGCCACCTTCTTGCTCACATCTCCGGTTTACAGGAGCATGCTGAAACTTATTCCGTTTATCCAGAGTATTATCGCCACTCACGCCACAATTTTAGCAAATGCACCTCCCCCTTCTTTTTTCTCTAAACAGAACTTGTAGAAGTTAATAAGAATTTGTTGGAAAGGGAAAATGCTCGTCCTTAGTCCTTTCGAGGTTTTCCACTATAAAAACATTTTCGTCACTCCTGTCAGAAAGAAGGAAAAGCACCTTGCCTTTTTAGCCACAGAAAAACGAATTCAGCTAAAAACTTAGTTATACCTTACGTTAAATAGCTGTAGCTTTACGTATCGTCACTTGTCAACACTGATAGGTCATTGAATGACAGTATGCGAACAAAAACTATTTCACAACGTACATGCCAAGCAGCTTCGGCTAACGACATTTCTATGCTCCTAGAGTATAGGCTATAGTGGCTGTGTGCGCGCGTGTCTGTATATATATACA
>NC_068993.1:39811633-39821440 GCF_001194135.2 Octopus bimaculoides | reverse complement strand
TATATATATATATATATGGGGGGCGGAGGACACAGAGACATAGAATTAGATATGAACGTGTAGTTATGAACATCTATTCGCTACTAAGAGTTATCGGCTACAGTTCTGTTACATACCATTATAAACATGTTCTGCCTTTCACTGTAAGCACGATCCAATCCAAGTTGTGGGAAGGAAATTGGGTAGATGGAAGCAGTATGGAAGCCCATCGGGTGAATTTTGCCTGCAAATCGAAATTCATCCAGTCACATAGTTTGTCATACAGTTTCAATCTCAGAATTATGTAAAGTGGATGTGTCATGGAGCATTACATCCAATTACAGTAAGGAGAAGTTATCTTTCTTGTAAATAGACAGATATCTATAAAACTAGAGCCAACAGAGTACAATCGTTAATGTAATCAACTAAAATTGAACCACTCTTACAGAAGGCGTCTCAAATTGTCGCCATACAAAACTATCGGCTGAAGAATACTTAACTGGTGCTTATTTCTTTTCTACTCTAGGCACAATGCCCGAAATTTTGGGGGAGGGGGCCAATCGATTAGATCGACCCCAGTACGCAACTGGTACTCGATTTATCGACCCCGAAAGGATGAAAGGCAAAGTCGACCTCGGCGGAATTTGAACTCAGAACGTAAAGACAGACGAAATACCGCAAAGCATTTCGCCCGACGTGCTAGCGCTTTTGCCAGCTCGCCGCCTTAACTGGTACTTATTTAATCAACCTTTGACAGGTGCAAAGCATAGACGAACACAGCAGGGGATAAACTTGCGACGTAAAGGAACATAAGTAATGCTTTCTAACATAACGACAGGGCACATATTTTTGAAAATGAGGTTTTATGCAATGAAATTTACTCCATTTTCACCACGTGAATCGCAATTTTTACAAAATTATCATTTTTATTTAAAATTAATAAATACTTATGTGACACTCCATAGGAAGCTTTTAATTAATGTCACTGTTTGTTTTTAAATCTTAAATGAAATTATGTTTGAATTTCAATTTTATTTCAATCGATAAATCAATATGAGATAACATTTCTTTTCAATCATATCTTTTCTCAATTGTATTTATCCTGCATAAACATTTTCCCACCGACGTAGTATATAAAGATTGTAAGATACAATAGTTTTCCTATCGGGTATTTTACATAGTATTCTTGTCATCTTAAGCTGTGTTTATATATCTCAAAGCTTAATTAGATATTATCTGAGAACTTTTCAAGATTTAACTTATATTGTAATTTTATCATCAATCAGCTGAAACTTATGTTTCCAAATGATTGATGTACATCAACAGATCAAAGTAAATAACATTTTAGTAACAACAGTTTGTAAACTATGTATGGTATTTTTATATGAATGTGCTTCTTCTTAAATGGAAAAAAAATTAAAAGAAAACATCGCAAAAGATTATTTTGTGTAATTTTGTGGGTTTGTTTTATATACTAAAATACCTGTTATTACCGAGTACTGCCTTAATAGTATATACTAGTTGTTTATCCGTAAAAGTATTCATGTTATTATGTATTGTTAAATCAACTGCATTAGAATTATAAGATTGTTTTCTCCATGTCTAGCTTGGTGATACAAAGTTGTGAAAAGGAAGATTTCCGCCATTTTGGAAACCGAACGACATGAATAAGATATCTGTCAGTGGATGTCTGCAAAAAACGATTCAAGATTTATTTGTGAAAATATTCTCCAAAACTATTCATTATTTTCTCTCTAAGTAGCTGCTATAAGGAATCCCTCAAATTCCCTGTATAATTTTTCTTTCCAATTGCTGCGAAATCTATTATTATAACACAGAGATAAAATGTATTTTGTTGTACCATTGAATTTCCATATTTTAATAATCTGCTCTTAGATGAAATTCATCTGTCGATATGGCGTCTACATTAGATTTTCACCACAATAGATTTGTGTTGTCATAATTTCATTGTTTCCAGGCCTATTTTTTTTTTTTTTTTGCCCAAGCAAATAAAAGACATTGTATCCACCCAAGTACAAACTTCTTACAGAATGATTAAAAAAAAACAAAAACTTTTACTTTACATCTCATACACATTGTTATTTGTTTGTCTATTCAATACCTTTATTTATCTAGTTGCTTTATTTATTTTTTTTTCCTTTTTTGTTGCTGTCAGCTAGAGTGTACTTCGGGGAGTGTTTGCAACGCCAAGTGCATGGAAATATTTCTAAACATACCATAACAACAATTAGTACGAAATAGTTCTGTCAACAAAGACTAAACACAAAGGCAGAAAAGATTTTAAAAGGACAAATAACAACACAAACACACTAAAATGCTCACCCATACACACACACGCATATATATATGTGTGTATTTTGTATGTGTATATGTGTGTATATATATGTATGCATTACAGAGAGGGGAGAAAGAAAGCAAATAAAGAAAAACGAAGAGATTAACAGCGTTGTTTGTATCTTTGTAAGGAAATAAAAGACAAACACTTGGGTATGTATTTATGATTACGTGTCTATCGTGGTGTGAGTTTATGTGTGCGTGAGTGCGCGCGCGCGTACGTGTATGTGTGTGTGTGTGTTTGTGTATGTGCATTTGTATTTATATGTGTATATCGATGCATATATATATATATATATATATATATATATATATATATATATATATATATGTATATCATTGTGTGTGTATATATATATATATATATATATATATATGGCACCTTCAACACATAGGTGCAGCTATTGGTCGTATAGTTAGAAAATTAGACTCCTTACCATGTGATTTGTGGTTCACTTCCATATCGCGATACATAAGGCAAATGCCTGTTACGATAGCCTGGGCGATCAAGTTCATGTGAGGTTTATGCTTGTATATACATTTATATAAGCATACATACGTACGTACGTACGTATGTATGTATGCATTTATTTATGGATAGATCTTAAAGCTTTTATTTTTACAATCTTTATTTCACGTTTTTTATTGTCGTTAATATCTTGGTAAAATCTTTTTGGGTCGGTTCTAAACAATTTGTTTGCTGGTATTGCTTAATCCGTTGTTCAAACCTAGTTAGCTTTTTTTTTGCAACTATATTTTGCTTCAATTCTTCAATTACAACATTCAGGCCTTTTGTATCTAATCCATACTTCTTCCTAACTTTTTCGAATTTCCATTAATTCTATCTCTACGAAGGTAGTCCGCCAAGACAGCAGGTCCTTGCTCCTCTGGTTTTGAATTCAGAGTGTTCCTTATCCTAGATTGCTTGCCCTCCAAGGCTGACGAATACAGCCTACCCGGAGCACTGGTTATTTGAAGGCACCATTACCACTCTTCTGTTGGTTTGGCGAAGGAGTTGGAATTGACTGTTAGAAGACTGGTCTTGCGCTGGCCGTTGGGGCATTTTATAAGTGATGGCCGCTCAACTCCTCTCTCCACCCCGGCATTGACAGAAGGTAACAAAAAACTTGATAAAAAATCTAAAACTAAAAATAAATAAATAACTAAACAGAAAATAAATCGAAAATAAAACAAAAATTAAATTAAGATAAAAAGCAAGGCTGGTAGAAGATATATATAGAGAGAGAGAGAGACAAAAAAAAAACTAGATAAAAGGAAAAGAAAAACTAAGGTGTTCCTCACTGTCACATATAAATTTAAGATTTAACCAAAGAAGGAAACAGAAGCGTTCATCTGAATCTAACGAAAAACTAGTTTACTGTTTGAACTGGGCTGTGAAAAATGTGATTTTGGCTGAAGAATTTTACGATGTCCACAAATTGAAGAAAGTGATGCATGCTTACGTACAAGTATACGTACACACACACGTACGTTGTATGGACGCAAACCATCCACGCATGTGAACAGACAAACGCACTGGCACGCTCGCACTCACACACTCACTAAAATATATATGCAAACTAAGTAAGGCTATAAGTAAGGGGAATGCAAGCACTAAAATAGACAAGTAATACAGATGTACGAATAGGTATCTCAACATATTCACTGAAAAATACATTAATGGACACAGTGACGGAAAGCTAGGTAAGAAAGCTTGCATACGCATACTAGTTGTTAGGTTGGTAGCTACAAAAATAGTTTGTTCTTCATAATTGCGTATAACATGAAATTTACCTCCACACATTCTCGAATCACTAGGCGAAGTAAAACAGTGTATTATCCAGTTTGACTTCTTTCTCATATTCTGTGAAATTCGAACCTCAGTCTTTTCTTTACCGGTTCAATCTACATGCCGGTATATTCCACCTCCTTTTATCACAGTGAATAAACGTCATGTTTAATTTTCTCTTACCCTAATGGTGGAGAAAATTCCATGTTCCATATTCTGTCAATAGTACTCTGATTTAGTTCATAGAAACTCCACTCAGTTAGGTCGTGTACACATACACACACCATTAATATAGATAGACAGCTAGACGCAATAATACCATAAACGAAAAGTTTGAAAGGAATAAGAGTTAAAACGCTTAATGCTCTTAGAAGCACGCTATATATACATAACTGACTGGGTGCGCCTAGCTGTTTATATTAATTTTTAATATAAGCATTAGCATTTCGCTAAATTAGCCATATATTTTATGGTAAAATATATATATACTGACAGCCAGATTTAGCTAGACCATTGCCCGTTTGAGTAGTCGCTACTGACGAGCCTACGACCGATAGGCGAAACTCGTCTTGTCTAGTGATCCTAGAGACGCTTCTTGGGCGGTTATCTCCCCTGTCAATGTATGTATATATATATATATATAGATGCATGTATACATGCATATATGTATGTACTTACATATATATATATACATATATACATATATGGCTACAGGACGTCACAAAACGTAAACATGAAATACGAAGGCAAACTTGGGTATGCGAACAACGGGAAAAACAAATGAGAAACAAGACAAGTAACATAAAGAACAACCCTTCATCAGTTGTCAGCTGTTCATCTACTCCATATTTCGAGCAATTAACGACAATATGAGGTTTCGAAAAACAGTTGCCCCGGCGAACCAAAATAAAATTTGGGATTTTTGCGGAGGGTCAAAGAAAAATAGGACAGGGGAGACATACAACAAACCAAACGAAAACAAACATGGAGGGACGATAGGCCAGACGAGTAAGGGAGCGAACGCTGGAGGAATATTCTTTGACAAGAGAAAAGATAAGAGAGGAGACAGATAAAAATGCGACTGGTCTGTGCAACAGACTGAAGGAAAAGAAAGATGATCACGTGAAGAAGAGGAAGATGGACGATGGTCACGTGTGAGCAACGAAAACGAGTAAAGGAGGAAGAGGGAGAGAGAGAGAGAGAGAGAGAGAGAGAGAGAGAGAGAGAGAGAGAGAGAGAGAGAGAGAGAGAGAGAGAGAGTGAGAGATAGAAAACGGTGAAGGGAAGAAAAAAGAATTAGAGAAAGGTAGAGAGAAACCGAAAGGGGGAGAGAGAGAACAGTGCTGGGTAGAGTCGCATCAAATTTTTAAGATAAACTTACTTGGAAATATATATATATGTATGTATGTGCATGTATATGTATGTATATATGTATATATATATATATAAATGTGTGTATATATATATATGTGTGTGTGTGTGTGTGTGTGTGTGTATGTATAATATGGGTGTGTGAACGAATCTTTTTGTGTATATGTGAATGTCTGTATATGCATGTATAAAAGAATATATATAACAGATACACGCATACAGAGAGAGAGAGAGAGAGAGAGAGAGAGAGAGAATTATGGCAATTTTGACATTAAATGTCATTATAACTGTTGATTATGATTTGGACCAACAATTTAACAGCTGTTCCCTTTCAGCCTCACTAACAACGACAACAAGAACAGCAACAAGAATGCCAACAAGAACACCGACAATTTATAACACTGTAACGTTACAGGATGTTAAAAAAAAAAGCAACGCCATCCGTTTTGAAATTAAACAAATAACAACAATGTTCCTGAAGATGGTGAAGTCGACCATGATGGTGGCGACGAGTGTGATCGTGTCGTTGTTTTTGTTTATGTTGCTATATTTCTTCCCCATTCGTGACAAAGATATATTTGTCTATGTTCTATATGGGTAACTCGGATTATTGAAGATTCTCATGAGTTTTGCTTTTATATTTATATGAAGCTTCCTTTCACTGATATACACGGGTTCCAGGTCTTCTGTTTATTTGGGTGTGTGTATGCTTTCAGGTCGGATTATACGCTTCTGTATACATGTACATAGTCAAATGTTGATACAAACATGAATATGTTTGTGTATGCTTGCATGTGTTAGTATGCATGTTCACACACATGCACCCACGCATACACATCTATATTTATAATAATACTTATATATTTACATATATGAGCGCGCGCGTATGTGTATGTGTGTGTATATATATATAATAATATCTATGCACATATGAATATACATATATATACTATATGTATCTAATTATTTATCTAACTTTGTATATGTGTGTATATATAATATGTGTATGCGAATATGGGTAGATAGTTAAATAGCTAGCTAGCTAGATAGATAGATAGATAGATAGATAGATAGATAGATAGATAGATAGATAGATAGATAGATAGATAGATAGACTGACTGACTTCCAGTTATAAAAAATACTGTTTAGCAAATGAGTAAAATGTGTGTATATGTGAACTTCTCTATATACTGTTGAGGTCTAACGAAGGCCAAATTTTCTCCATGTCTTTCTTCCGTTTCCAAAGCAGAGATCAAATTGCTCATTTTTTGAAGCACGTGAAAATCAAAATTTCTTGAAATGATCTTCCTTCGTCGTTCAGAATTACTAACAATTAATGCTAAGGCTTTTCTTTTCTTCATGGTCAGTGGGGAAATTTTAATATATTCATATTTCATTTTGCGTATCAAGGAAAATACTGGGTTTAAAACAATTTGAAATGAAAAAAGGCGGTTGCGCCGCACAGAAGATGAGGGGCCAGAATAAAATAGTAACCAAAAGGGTCCATATATAAAGAATGATTGAGAACTCCTGGACTATAGTTTGAGAATGCTTAAATCTGTCGTAATTCTTCAATATAATAGCATATAAATATTTTTCTTTACTCTATCAGATTTCATTTCATTTTATTTCTTAGGAAAATTTGAAATCTATGTGCACCGGTATATGAACTGACCGTTCCTTCATTACTTCTATCTAACCTTACCATATTTACCAAACTATCCCTCTCCAATTCTCTCTCCCTCTCTATCTATCTATCTATCTATCTATCTATCTATCTATCTATATATCTTTAGTAAGGATATTTAACTTAGAAATGGACGCAAAACCAAATCGATGTGAGGAGAGTTCGACTGAAAAAGACACCACTACTTCTGTCTGCATCAACAAGGATAGCTGGCGGCCAATATCCAGGAGGTGCTTGAAGATCTTCCCAAAGACACAGTTTGAAACGAATGCATTAGATTCCGGAGCCGTCTTGCAGCCGTAGCGGAGGCTGAGGGTAGCTGCTTTGAATAAACTGTCTTCTCCCAGCCATAATGTAGTTGATAATTTTGATTTTTTAAAATACATTTTTTTTCCTTTTGTGCTATCTATATAATTTAACCCCAACACCTTGTACATACATACGTACATACATACATACATACATACATACACACATATACATACATACCTACAAGCATACATATCTACGTATATATATATATATTCAAAAAAGAAAGATTTTATATGTATATAGATATGTCTATATATATATGTGCGTATGTGTGTGTGCATGTGTCTGCGTGCATGTGTGTGCATGCGCGTGTGATCATGTGCATGCGAGTGCGTACGTGCTTGTGTGTGTGTGTGCGTGTGTGTGTGTGTGCGTGTGTGTGTGTGTGTAATATAGAAAACCAGCATGAAAAAAAAATGAGACTTCTGACATTGCAGGTCAATGTAACAGTCAGTTATAATTTGGATCAGCAATATGGCAGCTGTTCTCTTTCAAAATCAATAACAACGGAAACTACAAACAACTAAAGCAATGACGATGGTGACATCAAAAACAAAGACAACAGCAGCGACATCTAGTCGTGCAACAATAGAGGATGTAAAAGTTAACGCCATTTTGTTTAGAATAAGCAGTAAGAGAAAATGTTTCTGAAGAATATTTCTACGAAGTTGACACGGGCAACAGTGGCAGTGCTGATGGTGATGGTGATGGTGGTGGTAGTGGTATCACTGGTGGTGACGGCGACGACAATCTTAATGATGATGATGATTATGATGATGATAATTTGGAAGATAATAATGTTATATTTGCATTTGGTTAGATCAAAGACGAGCTTTAGTTGAACTGTATTTTATTTAAATGTTTTCCAGCCGTGGCCATTTCACTTACTCAGACGTTGTAGTTTACCAGACGTCATTTTTCATCGTGTCATGATCTATTTTTTCACGGCGGCGACGCAATGGGTATTGAGGGAAGATTTGGCTGCTATGGCTAGCTTCGCATGATAGTAGAACAGAAGATACGGTTGATACTGATTCGAAGAAGAAATAGAAGGAAGAGTGTGAGGATGTGTAGAGGTAGGAGCAGGAGTGGAAAAAGGATAGTAAAAGAGAGATTTTTATGACACTGTCCATAGAGATTAAAAAGCTTAGCCGTCACTCGAAAGCGAATATGATTTAGTAACATACAACACGCTTTTACTAATTGTTTTCGATGACTATGTAGTTGTGAAAAGAAATAAACATCCTGTCAGTTCTTTGACCCTTGAGCCTGCAAGAAGCAGATATAACTGCTAGAGATAGAGAGAGCTATATCAATTATTCCTGCTACTCATTTTCAGCTCAGTAAGCCGATGCAGCGTGGAATAAGATATTTTACTAATGGACATTAAAACCCAAGATCAACAACCCAAACCGTTAAACACAAAGACACTTGCTTTCACTTTCATGACTATAGTAGAGAGTATAATCGCAGTGATTTCGTTAGTTACAGCCGCTATCATTGTTACCACTGCTGTAGTGGTTTGAGTTGCGATGCCTGCAGCATCGGTATTATTGTTAGGTTAAGAGGTATCGGTGGTTGTACTGGTAGTGATTGTAGTGCTTGCAGTGGTTTGAGATATTGTTGTGAGAGTTGTTGCGGTTGGATATAGTGTTGTTCGTAGTTGTGATTAAATTAGCTTTGACCGTAGCTGTAATTTTTGCAGAATTTTTTTGTTGTGGATGTTGTTGCTGTTTTCATATTGATTGTTGTTACGTTGGTGGTAATTGCGGTTGCAG
This sequence comes from Octopus bimaculoides, assembly GCF_001194135.2. NCBI lineage: Eukaryota > Metazoa > Mollusca > Cephalopoda > Octopoda > Octopodidae > Octopus > Octopus bimaculoides. The sequence continues at coordinate 39,812,168 of NC_068993.1, read as the reverse complement.
TGATAGTAGCCGTTGGAGTGTGAAATGTTGCTGGTGTCTGTGGTGCTGTTAGTTATAACGACAGGTATGGCAACCTCGAAGACGATAACGATAACGATGAAAGTGCAGAGGAGGACGAGGAGGAGGAGGAAGAGGAGGAGGAAGGAAGGAGAGGAGGACGACGATGATGACGATGATGAGGACGACAAAGATGATGATGCTCATGATAATGATGATGGTGAAGGGTAGGAAGAGAAGAGCAGGAGGAAAATGTTGATGATGATCGTGCCGACGACGAGAACGATGACGATGCTGATAAGGATGATAAGGATGATGATGATGATCATCATCATCATCATCGTCATCGTCATCATCATCGTCATCGTCATCATCATGAGCTTGATAGTTGATGTTTGCCTGATGGGTATTAGAAATGTTACTATTGTAGTGACTGTTAATAGAAGTGGTGGTGATGGTGGTGGTGGTGGTAGTTGTGGTGGTGGTAGTTGTGGTGGTGGTGGTAGTTGTGGTGGTGGTGGTAGTTGTGGTGGTGGTA
>NC_068993.1:39805188-39807688 GCF_001194135.2 Octopus bimaculoides | reverse complement strand
GTGTCACTATCGGAATGTCTTCGATTATAACCTTGTTCATTCGGAACTGGCCTGGTGCTAAACAATAAAAAGAACAATCAGGTTTTAGGCTAACTAATCATCCCCCACTAAAGTCATTATATACGAACGTATAACTGAATATCTCAAACACTCCAAAATAAAGTGAGAACTTGTGGACAAGTACATTATTTACATTTGACGGATATTTGTCCTCATCTTGTTTGTTGTTAACACAACGTTTCGGCTGATATACCCTCCAGCCTTCATTAGGTATCTTAGGGCTATATCGAACCTGGGTTCTCATTCCTAAGGTATTTTTCGATGTTGTCATTATTATTATTATTATTATTATTATTATTATTATTATTATTATTATTATTATTATTATTGTTGTTGTTGTTGTTGTTGCTGTTGTTGTTGTTGTTCTTCTTCTTATTATTATTATCATTCAGATGAAAATAAAGATGATGATAAAGATGATGATGATGACGACGACGACGACGACGAGGGTACGACGACGATGATGATGATGATGATGGTGAGGAGGAGGAGGAGGAGGATGGGGAAGAAGGGCAAAAAAAGAAGAGAAGGAACAACGGGAGGGAAAAGAAATATAGGAGAAATGGAAGGTAAGAGAAAAATACCTTAGGAATGAGAAACCAAGACACCTAATGAAGGCTGGAGGGTATGTCAGCGGAAATGTTGTGTTAACAACAAACAAGATGAGGACAAATATCCATCGAATGTAAATAATGTAAATAATGTACATAATTCTTCATCTCTTAAATATAGAACTGTATTATTGTGGCCGTGTTCATATGCACGTGGGTTCAGTTTCTGGTCAGGGGTGTGCGTTTTGTCCTTGAGCAATGTATTTCATTTCACGGTGCCATTATCTACCCTGTGAAAAGCTGTACCATCCCACTGCTGGTGCATTCCGTCTCTCTCTCTCTCTTTCTCTCTCTCTCTCACACTCTCTCTCTCTCTCTCTCTCTCTCTCCCCCTCTCTTTCCTTCTCTCCCTATTTCATCTGTCGCGTCCTGGATGTGTAAATGCGTCAAATTTACCCAAAACATGTTACATATTACTAAGGTGTGTTCTCATCGCGAGCGACGACTGTGCTGTAGAAACTCAGCAGCATTTCGTCCGTCTTTACGTTCTGATTTCAAATTGCAGCTGAGACTTCTATCATTTCGGGGTTGATAAAATAAGTACCAGTTGAACACTGGGATCATGTTATTGACTTCCCCACTTGCCCGAAACTGCTGGCTTTGTACCAAAATTTGAAACCATCATTATTACCTCCGCCCAGCCTGACTACCTGCAGCCTACGGTAACATGCTATCCGTTCTTTTCAGCTATCTAATACTTTCCTGATTATTCTGGCCGTGCCAAGGGGGCATAACTATTGTAACAGTTCTACAGGTCACTCTATTCCGATTTCGTTTATGTTCAACATCTCAAAGTTTTCAAAAATATCTATTGTAATCTATCTATAAAACACCACATAGTATTTACGCTAAAGGAAAATCTATGGAAAATCTATCTATAGAAAATAATAATAATAATAATAATAATAATAATAATAATAATAATAATAATAATAATAATAATAATAATAATAATAATAATAATTATTATTATTATTATTATTATTCATGAACTTAATCAGATTTGTCGCTGATTTACCATACATTTCTGACCTAGATCCCGGGCCTATCGCAATGAATATGCAAGCAAATTCTTATGAAGAAACATCAAACTTTTAACCCCTTTAATAATTAATGATTACACATAATAGATAATACAAATATTACATTCATCTTTATTACTCAAGTCATTTAATAGAGCAACTTATAGGAGACATTATTAATTAGTTGTTATTACACTTTTGCTCCTCTGTTTTACAAGAACATGTCAGCTCCGTTCACATCAAAGTTCAACTATGGCCCTGGCCTCTGCATATACAATAGTTCGACGTTTGACTTGTTCTGTAGCAGAGAACAGAAATATCTCTTCTCTTCTCTTCTTGGTAAAATTACAAAATATTAGGACGATAAGAACAGACCTAGAACATCTTTCTTGTTCATGACCATGACTAATGTATAGTAAATAAAAATTAAAAAGATAAAAGGAACATGACAAAACAAGACAAAACAAATAAATAATAACAATAAATAATAACAAAAAAAGAAGAAAGAAAGAAATTCCGAAAGCTCTTATTCTTCAATATGAGAATAAGAATGAGAATGAAGACGGAACGAAATCACGCAACGAGCGTGTGAATAGAAACTGATTTCGACATTGCATGATAACGGTTTGAGAATGAAAGCGTTCAGTCGCAATGTAAGGGATGGGAGATAGCAGAGAGCGGGATAAACACGCACACACCGTACAATTATACATACGAAGATGTATGTGAGTGTTGTGTGTGTGTGTGTGTGTGTGTGTGTGTGTGCTTATATATATATATATATATATATATATATATACACACACA
>NC_068993.1:39804643-39805131 GCF_001194135.2 Octopus bimaculoides | reverse complement strand
TATATATATATATATATATATGTTCGTAGATGTTTTGTATTGCTCCACATATGAATATATTCGTAGGCACATGCATGAATATTAACTTCTCGACTGAAATAGCACGTATACATCCTCAAATATACGCGACACTTATGCACATAAATATGTGCAAACACATGCAAACACACGCAGGAAAACACACACACACACACACACAAACACACACACACATACACAAACGTACATATACACACAAGCACACACACATAAACATACGTGTGTAAAATGTACAATTGTATTCATATACAATCACGCATAAAAAATAAAACATGCATACATTCAAACAATATGCGCATTATTATACGCACGCACACATATACACGTGTTTATATATATATATATATATATATATATATATATGCTTGTATATATATATATATAGGTATACGAAATAAATACATACATATATATACATAAATACATACACACACATATATATATATATA
>NC_068993.1:39800509-39801845 GCF_001194135.2 Octopus bimaculoides | reverse complement strand
TCGGAGATTACAACTCGACTTCCCTACCCACCATCAGCACCCTAACCCCCTACCCCGACACACAACCGTGCGCTTTGGAATCGGTGGTAGAACTTAAGGGGTCGAAGTGAATCAAGTGGTTTTAGATTAAAGAAACTATGGTTGCTCCCAAAAGCAATGTTCACATTCTCTTACGCACGCTGGTGCGCGAGCGCGATCCAAGCATGGAATCACGCTTGGAGAAAGACACCCATATGCATTCTTGGACATATAGAGGCACACAAACATAGGGAAGTTCAGGGCGACAAACAAACATACACACATAGACACACACACGCATATGCACGTGCACGCGTGCACACACACACGCACACACACACACATACACACTTCTATATATAAATATATCAATATACGTATCTTTTGCTTCTATGTTTTATCTTTTACCATTTGCTTGTTCAGTGCCGCGCTGTGGTACTGCGTTGAGCGGTTTTTCCCTTCATAAATTGACGTGTACTTCTTTCCGTTGATTTCTTTTCTCGGACAGCTAGGTTATATCCAAATTCCAAATATACACACCAGGCACTGCGTCGAAAGGTTCATTCCATAAATTGACTGGTGCTTTTTTCTGCTAATATTTTTTGCCAAACGGTGATGTAAACAAACCAACACTAATTCTGAAGTAGTGTGGGGTAAACACACTCAAACACACAGGGACTCGCATACAAATTCGCTTGCGTCCACACACACATGCATACACGCATGAACACATTAGGCTTTCACACAGTTTCCTTGCCGTCGTTTCTATAGACGAAATCCCGATGGCAGAGCCAGTTGAACTGATATGCCATCTCTTATTAAGTATTAATTCATCAACCAGTCGTTTGGTCCAGTTACGACGCCTGCTGGATGCACATCTTTCAGCTCACAGATGCTTACGATAATAACATAACTGACTATAAATGAGAACTGTGATTACGCAAGCTATTACGAACACATGTGAATAAAACGGGCTAATTGTGAAATGGATGGGGACCCGAGCGAATTATATGTGCGAGTGAATAGTGTCACTCAGTGCCTTCTTATTCTAGTTGACTATTTTCTTTAGAGCACGCCTACATGTCTGTGGTATACTCAACCACTAACATTATTATTCTGTGATTACGTAGTTCAATTAACCAAGCAATTAGAAAACACGTTACTCGAAATCTGAAAGATGATCAAGCTATTTGTGGATTTGTGCTTATCTATATGTCTATTCTTGAATCCACAGTATGTTCAAATGGATACACACACACAGACACACACACACATACATATACATAGATATGTGTGTGTGCGTGTATATATACATATA
>NC_068993.1:39797704-39800499 GCF_001194135.2 Octopus bimaculoides | reverse complement strand
TATAAACAAAATAAATAAAAATTATTAGCTAAAGTTTTTATATAAATAAAATATGGGTAAGTTTCCAAATTAGGTTGGTAGGGATATACAATCCTTGCGGGCACTGTATTCACTTTCACTGGTTAATAATGCTGGCTAACCTCTATGAATATTGAAACACTCTAGTTGGTGTATTTTACTCTTCTCAGTAGATCTTCACATCAGTAAATCCTTATGTCTTTATAGGGGTGCACACCAAGATGCAAAATTTTGCAGTGTGCACAAAATTGCACCAGAAACATATGTAGGTGCAGAAATGGAAAACATGATTGACAGCAGAATAACACTGGATATGTAAATCCCTTACACACACACACACACACACACACACACACACACACACACACACACGTGTGAGTGTGCGTGGTGTGTGTATATGTATCAGGCTGAGTAAAAAGTAAGCAACGTTTTGAAACATGAAATTCATCATAATATATTTTAACAATGCGGATATTTTATTCATCAAAGTTAGTACCATTACAATCAACACATTTTTTCCAATGAGATACAAGTTTGTTTATTCCGGTATCATAAAAATCTGGAGTTTTGCAGTTGATGAACTCTTTGAACGCACTTTGAATGCGCTTTGATTTTTGAACTCTTTCTCTCGCAGGAAACCATCAAGGTGCTTGAAAAAGTGGCAGATGGTAGAAGAAAGGTCCGGGAAATAAGCTTTGTTGGGGAAGAACTTCGTAGCCAAGTTCCCTCAACTTCTGGGGCGTCATTAGTGAAACGTGTTGTTGAGCATTGTCATGAGGAATGATTGGCTCTCTTCTGCTGACCAGCATGTTTTCGTTCATTTTGGTAATTTCCAGCAGTTCTGAAATGCAAAAGTGTGCCTTTGCATGCATAAACGGTATAACAAAGATTATCGAAAAGAGTGTGAGATGAGGAATATAGTCATGATTTACTTCACTGTGAGTTGGAACTTCGTCAGATAATTTTCCGTTAAAGCTGACCCGAGCCTTTATGTCTTAATACAACCACTTAAACATACTGACAAACAGTTGCGGGCAACTTACCTTCCCAAGTATTGTGTACTGATCATCTCTGTTAACTGTAATAAATGCTGTCATTAAATTTTTAAAAAGACTTGAAATAAAGACGCCTGCTGTTAATTGCATTTCTCTTCTATCTGTCAAGCAGAGAATATCATGTTGATTATTCCTGTACCTGATCTATAACCACTTTATGATTCGGGGATGAACGTAGGATAAAATCTTACATAAGACAAGCAAGCATTTTACAAACAGCTTCAGGAGGGCCTGATGCCACGATAGTGATCACACATTCCTTTTTCTCCTTCACTCTTGAACACCAGTCCAGCTCTTGGTAATGATGTTAAATACTACATGTTTTATCTTTTCTCTTCAAGATTTCAGCAGTTCGACGGAAAAACCATCTCGGTCATGTGTTGTACCAGTATTCATCTGAAAAAAATATCATGTCCACACCTGCACCAGCTAAACTGTATATCAAGACACATATAGTGTAACACGATACAAGATTGGATATAGCTGACACTTTCGTTTACTTGGGTAGCATATTGTCCAGAGTTAACTCCCTAGATGCAGAAATACATCTGTGCATTCACAAAGCATCAGTAGCATATGGGAAGCACGAAAAGAGAGTCTGGACAAATCGCAGCTTCACCAAAAAAGAAAAAAAAAACACGCTGAGCGTTTACAAGGCATGCGTACAAATGTCACGAGTGTACTTTTCTGAAACATGGACAGTTCACTATGAGGACCTCAAGCTGCTTGAGCGCTTTATCAAAAATGTTTGAGACTCATACTCAAATCAAGTGGCCAATTAAAACACTTGACAAAGAAGTCTTACAAAGGCAGGATTCACAAGCATCCAATTAATCATGGTATCTGATCAGATGTGTTAGGCAGGCCATTTTGTGCATATTGAAGATAACAAAATTTCAAAGCAGCGGATCTACGGTGAGCTGTGCACTGAAAGCGTCCTCGGCACAAACCACAAACAATGTACAGAGACTTCATAAAAAGCAACTTGATGGAACTGCAAATTATTATAAAGAACTGGGAAAGAGCAAACATTGGAATAGAGTGGAGAAAGCGTAGAAGGGAAGGTTGTAAGACCTCTGAAGAGGGTCGCCTTGAGGACGAATACCTAAAGCACTAACTTCGGAGGGGTGTTCATCAGAACCCCAATGAGGACATATATAGTGTTGGCAGCTTGAGACGCGTGTGAGTATGTCAATCATCTGAAGTCCCATGGAAGATCAACTGTATGCAATGTCCTTCCTCCAAGACCTGATGATTCGAGTGTGTAGCATGTGAAATGGCATGTAGGTTGAGTTCGGATCTGACGAGACGTATGATTCACAGGGATTATATCTCAAAAACTGATCAATCCAGTGAAATTTGCAACTTCTCTCTGTTGCCTATGCTTCAAACGATGCAGGTCTGAGATGAGACTGTATACTCATCTAAGAAAGCATAGACGGAAGGTTAGAAATGCCATTGACAACGAGGAGGCTCAGGGAGACGACAATCATCTACTAAGATGATCTATTGTGTTTGTATGCATTGCATTATTTGGAAATAAAAGCACAAACCAGTGGGACATTAACACAGACAAAAACCTTGCAATAAAATATCGCTTATTAAAATTTTTAGTTCTTGATGGAAAAATGTACGTTTTATAATAAGACATCGGTTGTCGAAGATCGTTAAAAACGCAGAAACGGTATATTTTCGTTCATTCACCTCCCGTTTATTGTTATT
>NC_068993.1:39794315-39795169 GCF_001194135.2 Octopus bimaculoides | reverse complement strand
GTGCAACAAGGTGGAAAAAAGAGTACTCAAATACCAGAGGTAGAGTAATATGCTTTATTTAAAAGCAGCAGAAATATAACAAAAGACTATTACTCTGAGTTTCACGTTCCCGTTCATCGGACAGTTTTGTTTTCCCATTTCCAACAAAACTGACCGATGAACGGGAACGTGAAACTCAGAGTAACAGTCTTTTGTTATATTTCTGTTGCTTTAAATAAAGTATATATATATATATATATATATATATGTACAAGCCTTGAAGCCGCCCTTCGGATGGGGTTCAAGCTAGCTCCTGCGGAGTGCATACTTGAAGCCTTCGACCCCACTATGTTCACTAGAGAGCTACTTCACGGTCCTCTACCCTTTTGTAATGAAACTTATTTTTGCCAATGTACTAAACATTTTAGTCAATAAGCGTAGGAGCGAGGTAAATGCATTAAAAATAGAAGGTGGTAGGTGGGGCCCAATTTAAGCGGCTCTTCAGAAATTGAACCTCCTTACGATACACCCAGAGAATTCATGGTATTAAATTCATTGTCATTGCTCCAATTTGGTTGCCAATGCCATGTATTTAGTTTAAAATGCAGTAAATTTAGGGGGTCAGTGGGGCCCCAATTAAGCGGGCCTGATTTGAGATCGTGTGCTGAAACAAAAACAATTGCATCGTGGGAGGCGTTTATAAGCAGCACGGAATTTTGTCAGTGAACAGGTCGCGCTTTCAAAGCGTCGAAAATATTTTGACAAATTAAATTTAAATGCTGAAGTGAATCTAGCGGTTTTTGTGTGTTTTTAAATGGCTTATAGACACCTACCACGCTGCAACTGTTTATACACACACACACACGCGCGCGCGC
>NC_068993.1:39790162-39793371 GCF_001194135.2 Octopus bimaculoides | reverse complement strand
ATATATATATATATATATATATATATATATATATATATATATATATACATACATTCACACACGCACACACACATATAAATACATATATCTGTATCTATGTGTATGTATACACACACATAGATATTTATGTAGTTATGCATTTATCGATAGATAGATAAACAATGCTTCATTAGAGACAGAGGAAGTAGAACGCACAATATAATCACATAAATGTTAAAAGTACCACCCCCTGCAGTATATAAAAGATGTATTCCGCAGGGGTTGTAGACAATATTATTCAATTAAATTCAACATGTCTGGAGTATAATGGTCTTTTATAAACAAATGTATTTGTTTTGTGTGTGAGAATTCAAATGAAACAGCTCTCAATTAATTTCCCTTAGCTACAGATCAATCACTTTAGAATGCTACTTCTTTCCTTCTTTCTTTCTTTATTTATTTATTCTACTTTTAACGTCGATGAAATTTTTTTTAGTGAAAATTTTGAACTCAGATTTATAGTCAAATTTTTAAAACATTGTTTAGTTTAACACATAGAAATGAACCAAGTCGTGAAATTCTCTTTGGATTTCTTAATGGAGTTACAATATTGTTCATAAACTGGCATAAAATGATAAACACATCTAAGATAATATCACAGGAAAAGAAAAGGGGGTGTAGGATACGAACAATGGAGATTTATAGGCGTTTGTATGTGGTAAGAAACTTGCTTCCTAACCACATGGTTCCTGATTCAGTCCCACTGCGTAGCACCTTGAGCAAGTGTCTTCGACTACAGCGTCGAGCCGAACAAAGCCTTGTCAATGGATTTGAAGCCTATCGTGTGTGTGTGTGTGTATTTGAGCCAGTGGCTGTCCCACCACCACCGCTTGACAACCGGTGTTGGTGTATTTACGTCTCCGTAAATTAGTGGTTCGGCAAAAGACACCGATAGAATAAGGCTTGGGTTAGGTTTGTTCTTTGCTCCAGCATAGCCGCAATCATATGATTGAAAAAAGTGAAAGATAAAAGGTAAAATATATCTCAGATTTTTATCTATCCATGGGGATTGTGAACCAAAATTTTCTACCGGCTATTATTTATAATTCTGTCTACTTCGAGTCCTTCGATTTTTATTTCATATCACTCGAAGCTTCTGAAAGAATAGAAATTCTGATCATGTAAATGATATACAATTCTCCTGCGCATAAATACTGGCATAAATAAACTTGTTTCGCGTTGGCAAAAGTGTGTTGATTCTGATGGTGTTTATTTCGATTAGTAAAGTTTTGTTTGATCCGAGATATGTGCATCTGAATTTAAAGGTTAAAAACCACAAGAACTTTCTTGACAACCTAATAGACAGATAGCCATACATACATATAGACATACATACGTATGTATGTATTGGCACAGTTGTGTGCTAAGAAGTTTGGTTCTTAATCAACATGATCCTAGATTCAGTCCTACTACGTGGCACCATGGACAGGTATTTATTACTACAACCCAAGCCGACCGCTGCTTTGTGAGTGGATTTGGTAAAGAGAAACTAAAAGAAGCACGTCCTATATATCTGTATTTCTGAGTGTATTTCTGCATATATGTATGCCTTTGTGGTTGTCTTAGTCCCAGCACCGCTTGACAACCGGTGTTGGTTTGTTTCCGTCCATGTAACATAGCGGTTCAGCAAAAGAGCCTGATAGAATAAATAACAGGCTAAAAAAATTATAAGTACTACAGTGTAGAAATTACTCTTCCTTATGTCTTCTATATCCGCCCTCATGTCTTGTTCCTCAGAATACTCCCCCTCTCTCATCTTTTCCCTATCTCTAACCGTCTTTCGCTTTCCCATCAAACATGCAATGTCTACCTCTCCATAATATGGGGTCTACTCTCCCCACTTCTATCTCGTATCTTGTAGGTCCAACTGAAACCTTGTCAAGACTAACTTATTTTTCTTTCCATTTCCATCCGGACCAACATTACCTCCCTTCAATAACGTAAATCACTGTAGCCCCCACACTTCCGTTCCGCCCCTCATTTTATAGCTTCAATCCGCTGGCCTCTCCGCAGAAGGGGATCTTCGACTTGCTTGCGCCGATGAAATGTTAATGGCTACAAGAACACACTGTAAAGTGGTTGGAGTTATAAAGGGCACGCAACCATATAAGTTATGCCAAAGCAGATACTGGTGCATGATGATGTCTTAGAGCCAGTCAGATCCTTTCAAAACGGCCAGCCCATGTCAACATGTAACATGGTCTTTTAGATGATAATGATGATGATGATGATGATGATGATGAAATGCTTGTGACCGTGTATGCACGCATATCTGCATGTGCAGTTATACATACATGCATACAGGGATAGATAGATAGATTGATAGATACACACACACACACTCACACACACGCACACACACACACACACACACACACACACACACACACACACACAAATAAAGAACCTTTATCCACCAATGCACTGTTGAGCACTCATTCTCATTGTTTATTTACATATGTATATGTACATACAAACATGTATACATATACATACATACATACATGTATATATATATATATGCACACACACACTCACACACATACATACTTGTACATAAGTGCAAATGTACATGTCTTCTTAACCTGTATGTAATACTTAAATACTGTTCGCATATAAATGTATCGTGTACGACTATATGAACGAATATAAATTATTCCATGAACAAATACGTAATTCTTGGAATTCAAAGTAACATTCGCTTTATGAACTCAAACAGTTTATAAGTTGTATTGGAGCTGATTTATTAATTTTCGTCATAAAGGATGCGGCAATGTGTGGAGCAGATACAAAGCTATATCAATGCTTATACAAACGGAATGTCTTACAGATTTTCTTGCAATATATGTTTTATCCATCCCCTTTATGCCTATCCTCTCTATTTATCTATTACATTATCTATTTGTATGTATTTGTTTACTTATCTGGCTTTTTGTTTGTTTGTTTTTTAATCTGCTTGTCTCCGTCTCTGACTCTTTCTCTCTCTCTCTCTCTCTCTCTCTCTCTGTCTCCCTCCCTTCTTCTTTGTATGTGCCTCTCACCTATCCAATATGTAAGTTTGCAGCAACCCCCCCCCCCGAAACTACTCTATTTAATTTACTATTCGTTCAGTCAGACATGCATAAATGCATTTAAAAAGAAATAACATCTTGTATAAGTCTGTACGAATA
>NC_068993.1:39783835-39787861 GCF_001194135.2 Octopus bimaculoides | reverse complement strand
TATTATTATTATTATTATTATTATTATTATTATTATTATCATTAGCATCTTCTTTCAATTCTGTTTCCATTTCTTGCCGAGTGTCTTCCTGACATCCAGGGCAGAGAAACGTACTGTATACATTTGTAAAAACAAACACACCAGGTTGTTCATTTACATAGTCATGTGATAGAGAAAAAGGGGAAGACAGAGACAAAAAGGAAAAAATAAAAATGCAAAAATAAACAAATAAAGGGGGAAAAGGAAAGAAAATTCATAGCGACAATGCTCTTCTCAATACGTGTAACGTACCAGTTAAGACAATCTTTTGCACTTCCTGCATGGATGGTAAGCCAGAGATCATTCTTAAATAATTTTCAGTACTTTTTTGATCATTCCAAGTGCTCCTACAATCACTGGTATTGTAACCGTCTTAAGATGCCACATCTTTTCAATTTCGATTAACAAATCTTGATATTTTCTAAGCTTATCAAATTCTTTTGCCGAGATATTATGGTCACAGGGTATGCTCATTTTAAGCAGTAAACAGACTTTATTGCTTTTGCCTTTCACAACAATATCTAGTTTATTTGCATTGATAGTCCGGTCTGTACATAGTGGGAAGTCCCAAAGAATAATTACATTTTCTCCCTCAGTTACTGTCTCAGGATGGTGCTTGTACCATTTGTCAGCAGATTTGATTTTATAAAGCCGACACATTATCCAGTGTAGATATTGGCCAACTCTGTCATGTCTCCATTTGTACTCTACAGGTGCTAAACCAAACATTCAGAGATTAGGCGGTCCATTGTTTCTATCCCATCCTGGTAGTATCGGTACTTTGGGTCTACACCACTTTTCATCATACTGGCTTGATAGTTCCAGGTCAATAACCTCTGATCTTGGGCAGGCAAGATAAAGCCTTCACTTTCTGCCTTTAGCCCTGAGCTCCGTAGCCACTGATGGATGTGCTTCTGGTCTACATCAGCATGTTTGCTACGGGCCACCATACTTGCCATGTAGTGGTTTTTCTTCCCACCTGTCAGCTATTTGTTCAAGCACATTTTGTTTTATTTATTTATTTATTATTTCTTTCTCCGTTTTCTTCCTCTGTTTAGACGAACTTTCCTACCTTTTCGGACAAAAGCTTTTGTAACCTTCGTCCTGTCTTTGTCCTTACATGTTTTTAATTAATATTAGCCCTTGTGGCCAATAAAACGAATTAATTATTATTAATATTGTTGTTGTTATTGTTGTTGTTCTTGTTATTATTATTATCAGTATTATACAACCAGTGGAAAGGTTGAAAGTTTACTTTAGCGTTCTATAGAGGATTAGTGGTGGGAAAATGTGACAATGTACTTTGGGAGACCTTGGGGGTTGAAGTTCAACTAGCTGCTCTTTTCCGGAGAACTTTCGGTACGGGACCGATGGATAACTTCCAAAAATATCTTGCTTGGCAGTTCTACCGGGGAGCTTTGCCTGTTCATGATAAACTATACAGGCACGGAAGTGCCGTAAGCCGAGCATGTCCGAGTTGCGTGCAGGACGATGAACCCGTCTCACATGCACTCGTCCAGTGTCCGAGCATTGCTGACCTGTAGGTTTATGTCGAACACCTGCTGTCGCATGTGGGACGGATCAAACTATCAACTGAATCCATCGGGAAGATCACCCCGCTGCCTTCTTTTTACATGTCCGGTAGCCATGGCTAAAGAGTTGTATGGTAGACGAGATTGAAGGGGCTGAAGACAAATACTTATCTCATTGGCCAGTCTTTGATAAACTTCTTCAAATTTCACTTGAAGAGGAAAGTAAGGGTAGAGAGGGAACTGTTGCCTTGTAGCCATTTTGCAGAAAGGTGGATGAGAGTGGCTAGAAAGCTGTGAGAGAATGGGCTTGCTCTGAGCATATGTCTATAATCGGAAAAGTGGAAATGAGAAAAGCAGCTGCCCTAGAAGTCAGTCAAGTTTTATGGAGTTTTTCCATGAGCAGCCTTCGATCGTCTTCTGTCTATTGAGAATATTATGCATTGCTAAAATTGTTTTTTTTCCCTCATTATGTTAAACCTGTTTACACACAAAACCCTCACAAACACACACACACACATACACACATTCTTTGTTTTGTCCTGTATTGTCCATAATGTATTTGATAAGGTAAAGTCTTTGTGATCAAGAAAAAGATCACCGTCATCATCATTCGTTAGCACACTAAGCAAAATGCTTAGCGGCATTTCGTCCGTCTTCACGTTCTCAGTTCACATTTCTCTGAGGTCACCCTTGCCTTTCATTCTTTCGGGGTCGTATCTTTGTCATATCTTTTCTTGTATTCTTTCTGTGTCAGCATGCTGCATTCACTTACTATATGAGTAACTCTTTCCTCTTTTGCATAATCAACACAGTGAATCTAGTTAGTTTTTTGTCTATCTTGGCTTATATCCAATTAGTCCTTAATGCTTGATCTTGTGCAGCTACTGACAAACTTTCTGTCTCCCTTTTCACCTTTCCTTTCTGCAAACATAGCCATGTCTCACTGCTACTATTTGCGGAAACTATCTTTGGGATTCTACCATGCAACGCCTTCTCCTTCCAGTCAGATAATTTTTGTCCATTTTTCTGGTTTTTAACTTCCTTTGGCTTTTTCGTTTCCCTATGTCTTGCTGTGACTCTAGCAGTTTTAATAAACATTCTTCACTATTACCTACATAGGAGTTTATATCTACTCTAGCTAACTCCACGCAATCTTCTACTGATATCAACCCTCTTCCGCCTTCCTTTCTAGGTAAGTATAATCTTGCTACTTTTGCCCTTGGATGAAATCCTCTATTGATATTAAATTCTTTCCTAGTTCTTCTGTCTAGCTTAGCTAATTCAGTTGTTTTCCCCAATATGAGTACCTAAATAATGATACTGCCCAAGTATTTACAGCTTTCACTAGGTTCGGACCATTTAGCTTTGACATCATTAGCTTCCTCATCCTTCCGATGATAGCTCTTGAATAACTGCTTCTGTTTTACTGCATTTTACATTTGGGTATTACGTACTAAACCCTGTCACATGCTGAGCAATTTGCAAGTTGAAACATTCTATATGCAAACTGTACTACAATTTAAATAAGTTCCAGGATAATTTGCATGCCACTGATCAATGACAGGACTTAGAATAACAAAAATAAATAAATATGTTTCAAATTTTGACACAAGGCCAGCAGATTCAGGAAAGAAGCTAAAATGATTACATCGACTCCCACTATTTATGTTATCGATACCTAGTTGATGAAAGGCAAAGTACGTCTTGGCGCATTTGAACAGAAAACGCAAAAAAATAATAAATCTTATCACATATAACTACATGTGTTAATACAACTCGTCACAAATATTTTGTATTATAACATATAAGTTTATTATAATAAATAGTTTTTCGAATATTGGCCACATTCGTAGAGATGCATTAAATTATTTCATGGTTGGTTTCGAAATATCGATCTGTGGTTCGATCTGAGCACGAATCTTTGGTCAAACCAGTCTTCGTTTCTGATATCCTGGCACGAAATTGTTACTATTGCTGTGTCTGTTACTTCAATATCTGCTGTTGTTATTGAATCAGCTGGTTTAGATAAAACCCTGCTAATGCTACTGCTGTTGTTGTTGTCATTTAATACTTTATTCTATATGGATAACTTTCAGTAAATATATATCTATTAAACTTCATGCACCACTAAATATTTCTATATAATATCATGCTTCGTAGTTCCCACATCTTTCAATCATTTTCATATGAATTTTAAAGATATTTATTTGCTTTTCTTTTGCCTTGTCTCGCTTTTCTATTTTCCTTGGTCGCTTAATATGTGCCTATTTTCTTTCATATATGTGTGAATATATGTTTTTTAGGTATGTAAGTATACATGGTTTTATGCAAAGTTTGTATGTATGCATCTTTGTTCAATGCACGTGTGTTTATATCAATATATTTACCTATATATATACATATATATATATATATATATATGTACATGTATGCATGTATATATATATATATATAT
>NC_068993.1:39783026-39783574 GCF_001194135.2 Octopus bimaculoides | reverse complement strand
ATATATATATACATATATACATATATATATACACACAAATATATATAACGCATATGTATGTATATATATATATGTGTGTGCGTGTGTGTGTGTATGTATACCTTCATAGACATACACATAAATACGTAGATATGTGCATGTTTGTCTGTATATGTATGCATGTACGTATGCATGTATGTATGCATGTATGCAAGTATAAACAGAAATGCTTTTTTTAATATGTTACTGGTTCCAACCTGTCAATTGCCGCCATGCTGGGGCATCGCTATCCAATTCATGTGCATATTTGTATATTTATAAATATATTTAATTTCACATCACATAGAGATACTTCATGAACGCTCACACAAAGTTCTGTGTCGAATGCTTTAAGCTAAAAAGTTATTAAATCCAGTAACACGGTAAGAATTATAAACAAATTTACATGTTTAGATTTCATTCCAAATATACCGAACCTCCACCTCCGAAAAATATTAATCGCAGTTTCATACACACACACACACACACACACACAAATGCAAAAAAGAGAGACAGAGAGAGATGTGTAT
>NC_068993.1:39781810-39782959 GCF_001194135.2 Octopus bimaculoides | reverse complement strand
TATATATATATATATATATATTCATACTTATATTTATTTACATACGTATATGTATGTGTGTGTACGAGTATTTATATGTTACTATACTCCGGTTCATAATATTTAATATATATTTCAACAGGAAAATGAAGTTCATTTTGTACTTGGGTAATTTTAATATTAACGCTTATAAGGGCTGTGGTTAGATGCCAGCAATTACAGTACACCACACAAAACACTATCCAGTGTTAAACTTTCTTAGTTCAAGTCTCACCAGGGATCGAATTTGTTTTACAACTTTTCATATAACTGGCAGTGTATCTCCCTGTCGCAGCTTGTTCACCCTTTCCTGGCATGTTCTGCAAAGGCAAACTTCTAAAATATTTTTACCATCATTTTATTTCTTTTAAAGCCTTACAAGTCGTTTAATTTGACGAATGCTGTGTGGAAATATAAAGTATAAGTTTAAGTGTCCCTTTATAAATATTATATAGGTAACAGAATAATAAAAGAAAATAATAAAGAAACTAATAAGGAAAGCGTTAATTTGTTATTCTACTTCTGTACCGCAATGCTTCAAGTGAACTACAACGGTCTTGTTTTAGAGGTAATTTATTTTTAATAGTAATAATAACTTTATTGATTGGTCTTGTCTTCATTCACACCACTTCTGAATTTGATTATTCCTCCTAGTACATTTTTGTATAATTATGCAAGTTAGTCTGGGCCATAAATTCTTTTTTTATATGTAGTTAAGTCTTATGTTTGCTGGTTTCTGAGTAGGATAACTTCTATGTTGATGGTGCCAATTGAGATAGAAACACGGGGCTACAACGGTTAATTACATCTCTAAGAAAAAATAAATACGATGGTCTTTCCTATAATGGCAAGTTAATTCCACAGAATTTTGATTCATATGTAGGAAATTTCATATCGCAATTTCTACCAGGTATATTGTATATTCCGCTTCGCAAAAATATAATTTGAATGAAGCAAGAATATGTTTTGTATTATACTCAATAAGCTTTTATTCTTGCTTGCCTTATAAAAAATTATATATATATATAAATACATATATACATACATATATATATATAGAACGGGTATATGTACATATGTGTGAGGTGGGGGGCGTATATGTGTATATATGTATATATATATATATATATA
>NC_068993.1:39776231-39776684 GCF_001194135.2 Octopus bimaculoides | reverse complement strand
TATATATATATTGGCTAAACTGGCAATATGACCATCCCCAAGTACAACAATATATATATATATGTATATATATATACAAACCCACATACATATATATATATATATATATGTAAGTATGTGTGTGTGAATGTTGGGTGGATGTGCATGTGTGTGAGTCACCGTGTATACATGAGAACAAATGTAATTACATAAATAACTAGAATATATACACACTATACATAGAAATATACATACTGCATGTGTAATTTTAATTAAACGTATATAAATGATTAGCAACTTTAATTCTGCCATAATTTTTCATTTATGTTTTTCATATATACCATTACCACCACTTGACGTACTTACTACATGCATATAATTATATATAGCTACTCTTATACATTCTTACACACACACATATATACACACACACATATATATATATGCATATATATATATATATATATATATATA
>NC_068993.1:39772953-39775439 GCF_001194135.2 Octopus bimaculoides | reverse complement strand
CAAGACAGGAAAACAAACAGAAAAGGCTTTACGGCCAGACGAGAAAAATATATATATATATATATATATATATATATATATATACAGAGAGAGAGAGAGAGAGAGAGAGAGAGATATCATATACATGCATATAACCTTACTTCTTATAAATATATATGTGTGTATATATATTGTATGTACGTGTGTGTATGTACAATTCGCCTGGTTTGTGATATATACATACACTGAACGTCGTACTTAAATGTTTTTAAATGACCTAAAATTTGTCTTTTACATGGAGAATAAAATAAAACACCTAGAGGCAATTGATAGAAAATCTCAATGGAAGGATAGATAACTCCAACATATTTAGAACGCGCATGCTTTGCATCTACTTGTGCATGTCTGTGGATGCGTGCGTGTGTGTATGGAAGCGTATAATACACTGAGCGTGATCGCTAATGCTTGTACACTAAGCTTTCCTCTCTAATGATTTTCGGCTTGCTAGGAGTAATAGCCCTAAAATAAATTTTTACTCTCCGGAAAAAGAGAAGCTACAGTCTATGAACGTCTTTTATCTTTTACATGTTTCAATCATTACACTGACATCATGCTGGAGCATCGCCTCGAAGATTTTTTAGTCTAATTAATCGATACCAGAACTGATATCTTTTTAAGCTTGGTACTTATTTTATTGGCCTCTTTAGTCGAACTGCTAATGTTACGACCTCATAACTTAGCAGTTGTCAAGAGGTAATGATGATCGGGGAGACAAACACAAACACAAAAACACACACATGTAGATTTTAGCTTCTCTCTACCATATCCACTCACAAGGCTCGGCCTAAGGCTATAGTAGAAGGCTTAGGTGCCATGCAGTGAGACTGAACCTAGAACCATGTAGTTGGTAAGCAAACTCTTTAGCTCACAGCCACGCTTGCGTCTGCAATTAAGATTAAAATTAAAATTAAATTAATAATGGGGTTCATGGACACTAGGTCTTTGCCCATTGATATTTTCGATAAGTACTGACCTGAGGCTAAAAAAAAATTTTAATTCTGTCGCGTTTCTTAAAGGCCACACCTAAGTGCTCCTTTAGATTATGTTACCCAAAGCTTACGTTTCTATACAAAGAGACATTAAGTTGTTAGAGTTTGTCTGTGTCTCTGTGTGTGCGTGTCTGTGCGTTTGTGTAATCGATTAAATCAATCACAATATTTAAACTGTAGTTATTCATAGCGTTCTCTTTTTCTCATAAAAATAAGAGACAAATTGATCTTGTTTGGACTTTAACTCGGAAAAAGGGGTTTCATAACGAAAAACCCTTTATATTCAACGATCTAATGTTTCTAACAATACCATTCTTTTACTTCTTTTAATTGTATCAATCATTAGACTGCGGTCAGGCTGGAGAACCGCCTTGAATTTTAGTGGAACAAATCGACACCAGTATGTATTTAAAAAAGAAAAACCGGTTCTTATTCTATCGGAGTCTTTTGTTGAACCGCTAAGTTACGAGGGAAGCAAACCCACTAACACCAGTTGTCCGGCAGTAAAAGAGGATACGCACGCACATACACACACACACACACACAAACACAAACGTACATGTATCATATCTGCGACGGGGCATCTTTCAGTTTCCGTCTACCAAATCCATTCACAAAGCTTTGGTTAGCCCAATGCTTCAGTAGAAGACATTTGCCCAAGGTGCCACGCAATGAGACTGACCGGGTACAGTGCTTTTACAAAACAAACTTATTAACTTCTTAACAAACTTCTTCACACTGCCACACCTGCGCCCATGTGTTTTAGTTTTTCTTTCATATTTGAATTCTTAGTAACTCTAGGTGGAAATTTTACCCTACAGCGTGCAAATCACTCTCACTCTTGTCTTTCTGTAAAATATCCTCGCATCGTGAAGAATTTTATATAGAAGCATAGAATTACAAAACTCAGTGCTTCGACCATTTTTAGATACGAAACAAAAAAAAACAGAAAACGTAATTAAAATCAGATTGCGAGAGCTCTGACTCCATATTGGTCTGCCGTAAATGTCCTCGTTTGTTTTCGGCACATTTCGACAAAGTACTAACATCTGCTGACGAAGAAAACACAGCTTTTGTTATGTCTCGTAGAAGAACAATATTCAATATGTTCTGTTTATAATGCTATGTTTATTGCTCTGTTGTTAATGGTAATGTCACTGTTCTTATAATTGAATTTGGAATTGTTGCTATTTTATGATCTAGTATTTTCCTCGTTGTTGTTGTTGTGGTTGCCGTTGTTCACGTTGCTTTGATTCTGATAACACAGATCTATGGATTATCCGTAGCCATCTATTCCACTGCTTCTGAATTATTTTCTTCTACGCCTAACTACGGTTTTCAAAAGACAAAGCATGCCGCCCCACGATGAAGGAACAAATTAGTATTCTCTCTCTCTCTCTCTCTCTCTCTCTCTCTCTCTCTCTATATATATATATATATATATATATATATATATAT
>NC_068993.1:39766472-39772578 GCF_001194135.2 Octopus bimaculoides | reverse complement strand
AAAAAAAACCCAGAGAAACGAGACATGCAACATAAAGAGTATATCCCTTCGTCAGTTGACCCTGTTCCATCTACTCCGCGTTTCGAAGGCAAGGACAATACGCGACTTCGTTGGAACAGTCCTTCCCGCAAAACAAATTAAATAAAATTTGGAATTTTTTGCGGACGGTGAAAGTGTTAACAAGAACAGGACAGTGAGAACAAGACAGTAAAAACAAGACAGTGATAACAAGACAGTAAAAACAAGACAGTGAGAACAAGGCAGTAAAAACAAACGGTGAGGGCTGTTTGGCCAAGATGATAGAAAAATTATCATGAACGTTAAGTAGAAGAGACAGAAAGAAACACGTCTGCTTTTTAGAAAGACCAGTGGGCAGAAAGAAAGAACCCCTTTCGTCATATTTCAGCGACGAGAGAGTTAAGGAGGAAGAGGAAGAGTGAGAGAAAGAGAGAAGGAACGGTGTAAGGGAAAGTAAGAAGAAAAATAAGCGAAAATGCACATTGAAAATCAAAAAAAGGAACGGCTTTTTATGAAAAGTAACGATAGATATATACAATTAGATGAACTGAGGTAGGAATAAATCAAAGTAATAAAAGGCATTATTGTTAATTGTTAAAGAGATTCCAAAGCATACCGGTTTCATAAAATTACTTACCATTGCTTTGAATGCATACCGATTACTGAACGGTGTCAGGTCTACTAGTCCCTGAGTAAAAAGATCATGTGTAAGGCAGGTCAGTAGTTCTGGATTTGGGGTAATTAGGGTAGATATAGATCTGTAATGTGAACGGTGTATGGGATGGTGCATGGGATGTATGGGTATTAATTGAAAGGTTAGTAGTGTTCTGTATTATGTTATGTGTTCATATTTAGTTGAAGAAGATATTTATTGATGAAAGTTGCCTCTTTATTCATTCTTTGTTATACTGAGGTGTTCTGTGAAGATTGATTGAAGGGGAAAATCCACTCACAAGGCTTTGGTCAGTCCTTGGCTAGTAGTAGACACTTGGCCAAGGTGCCATGCAGTGGGACTGAACCGAGAACTGTGTGTTGGGGAAGCAAGCTCCTTACCGCTCAGCTACGCCTGCGCTTGTCTTACCACAGTCACAGAAAAATACATGCAAATACAAACATATATAATATGCATTCTGTATATTTTACTTAACGGAGATATACTACAGAAAGTCACGAAGCTGTCTTATTCATTTCGAGAAAGCATCTCGTATAGTGCTAAAACGCACGAGAGTATATTAGAAACAGTCTAAAAGCATACCATTGTGGCGATGAAATTGCTGCATCTACTATATACATACACACAATGTGCCCGTGTCTTCGACAGAAACTTGAGCAAGGTTATAAAGAATTAAGAACGTGAATATAAAGTTAACTGAATATTTCTCTAGAAAAGAAATAATTTTTCTATAGAGTGTTGTCGTTACTTTCCAGTCAATCTCGTAATTAATTCTCGTAATTTGACCTGTAGTCCTGCAGTGAATATTAAATTGATAAATATGTACAACTGTATAAATACTAATTGGCCAATATTCAATGAAAAGGAAAGTATATATGCAATTTATGAAATAACATTATCAAAATAATTATTCCCCTGTTGTCTTAGGTATGCGTTAAATATCTCAGCTTGGGAAACTTGAAATTCACGCGAAATTACGCGTATATGCATATAGTGAATCTTAACTTACATACATTGACTATTTTAATTATTGGCCAATATATACTGTAATCTATTGTGACTACATAAAATTGAAATTCCTAGCAAAATAATTGTCGCAAATTTAAACTTCGTTCGTTATTTTTTTATACTTGTGTCACACCAAAAGTCCACCCTGTTAATAAGATCATTGGTAAATAGCCGGAGGTGAGAATTACTCGACAACAATATTCAACCCGTATAACTGATGTTTAAGATGGTGGATTTCACTAACTACTCTGTATGATTCTATGTATATAGAGTGGAAATTAAAATAAACACCAGTATGAATATTTAGTTCCAACGTACGTGTCAACATTGTAGCTATTTGGAACTAATCATTGGATGTTACAAATATATTTGTGTGCTTAATGCAATTGATCATCAGGGAACACTTTACATTCTTTATACAGCATAGGTGCAGGCGTGGCTTTATGGTAAGAATCTTGCTTCCCAACCACATGGTTCCAGGTTCAGTCCCACTGCGTGGTATCTTGAGCAAGTATCTTCTATTATAGCCTCGGGTCAACCAAAACTATGTAAGTGGATTTAGTAGAAAGAAGCCCGTCGTACATATATATTCACTGCAGATTGAGCTACAATGTCAAGATTTCCCTGATGGATGAAGATTTGTACAGAAGTAGTAGTAGTAGTAGTAGTAGCAGCAGCAGCAGTAGTAGTAGTAGTAGTAGTAGTAGTAGTAGTAGTAGCAGTAGTAGTAGTAGTAGTAGTAGTAGTAGTAGTAGTAGTAGTAGTAGTAGTAGCAGCTGCCGTTGAGTAGCCCGTGGTGAACCCTTGAACAGAACCTTTAAAGCAATACGATAAGTCAAATTAACGTTTAGGCGATATACACCAAGCCTCAGACCATCTAACAATCATAAGTGCACAGTCAGACAAGATGTGGATAATCATTCATTGCAATTGCTGTGTGACAGTCTGGACAAGTACTATAGCCCATTTATATATATATATATATATATATATATATATATATTATTTATATATATGTATATACATATATACGCGCGCGTATGTATATATATGTATATGTAGGTATATGTAGGTATATGTATATACAGTATAGTGCAAGGTAATGTGTAGGACTGTTGAGGTGTTGCATTTAACGCAACACATTAACGCTGATTCAAAGGAGAATATGTTGACTTAAAGTGACCTTTTTGCTAACACTGAGCAGCCTTATAATCGTAGTGTTATCATAAAATAGTCAGTAGGCTCTGATGAACCGAATTTACCAGGCATTTACAATTTCCGATTGCTATTATTTCACTTCAGTAACGCTCATCTTTCTCGTAATAACGCTCTTCCTGTTCTCTTCGTTTACAATGTAACACTAATCAGCTTTCAATTGATTTATAGTTAATTGTGTATTTATTCTCATTGTGTTTATTAGCGTTGATGAAGTCAATAGAGTTATTTGTGTGTTTGTTTATCCCTTACGCCGTTGGTGATAGATAAAGGTAAACGCTTGCCACTTTAACATCCGTCATAATTAAATTGGATTAGACTTTCGCTGGTTGTTGAATGAACTGTGTTTCTTTCTTCTTTCTATAACAAAAATGTATAGATACGAGCGGTGTGGTGGAATGAGAGAAGGAAGAACTAAGAATTAAAGCAACTCGCATTTTATTCCATTTAGCTGCCTGTGAAATTGCTTTGTTTAAAAGATAAAAGCAAACGAAATTATATTTCTTTAAGTATCTTTATATTCATTGTTGTTTTATTCAAAAATATCTTCGTTCGAATGCTTTTATAAAATTGCATTGTTTGTTATTTTATGAAGAACACGTTTTATATAGCAATTATATTTATTATCTAATCTAGAGTCAATCAATAATGTCAATTTTCTACATAATTGGTTATTGGTTTTATCGATTATTCTACTTTACAACGGCGTTATTGTTACCGTTGAAGAGGAAGAGTAAAGAGATAATGATTAGCTTACAAAATGGCTTCATTGTTCGGTGTCAAATAATAGGTCTTAGGTGAAAAAAAAGAACATCCTTGTGAAATTAGAAGATATCAAGTATTTATTTATTGAAGAACATAATAAAGAAAGCTTCAACTAATGATAATTGTTGTCACCTTTTAGCCTTTAATATCTCTTTTTTAAATTTTTTGAGAAACTTCTTTTGGCTTCTTTTTATTTCCTTTTTATATATTCTCATTGTTCTTCTATAATATTTATTTGCCTATTTTTTCGAATAATTTCACTGGATTAAAATGGATGATTTATTATTTCAAATTACAGTGGTTTTTCGCGTGAATATCTATACAATTATAGAAGAAAAGAAAGAGATTCTATGGCGTTCATACTTTTTCTCAAATGTATTAACGACCGAGACAATTGGCCCCAAGAGATAACCTCTACACGATTGCAAAATCTCGCTGATAATGGCATCCATGTACCCTCGAATCTCACCCAACATTAAAAAAACAAAACAAAACGGAAGTAAATATTGAAGAGTATAGTATAAAAGATAGGCAAAGCAAACAGATATGATGGTTACAATTGGAACGTATTTGACCAAAGGTGTGCTGCATAATGGATGACCTGGAGCTAAATAACAGCAATATTTGAAAAGACCTCGAGCCCCAACGCAATCACTAGACAAGTTATAAATATCAATGAAATCTCCTTGAAATCAAATTCTTCCAAATATGAAAAGGAACTCTATGTTGAATAAAGTAGTCCTGAATACAGTAAATGTGAAAAAACAAATACAAAATAAAATCAAAAAACCACATTGTCACAACAGAAAGGTCATTAGCTATAGATTTGCTTAAACATCGTTGATGTGAGGTTAAAAAACAACAATAACTACAGCTCTATTATTGCAAATTAGTTGCTTTGCTGTTTTTATCAATATGTTAGTGAAAAAGTGTTGTCTCTTAAGGTGAACTAATTGTGTTTCATTATAGACAATTTAAACGAAAAGTAGCTTGATCTTCCCATACGAGCAATTATCAAACCTGAAACTTTAGCGATTGAAAATGGGATTGATCAGCAAGACTTTTGATCGGTCTTCGTTTACATACATACATACATACATATATATATACATACATACATACATACACACATACATACATACATGCATGCATGCATACATACATACATACATACATACATACATACACACATACATACATACATGCATGCATACATACATACATACACACATACAAACATATGTACACACACGCGCGCGCACACACACACATATATATATGTAGTGGAGGGGCAATGACCCAGTGGTTAGGGCGGTGGTCTCGCAGTCGTGGGAACGCGGTTTCGATTCTGAGACCGGGCGTTGTGAGTGTTTACTGAGCGAAAACATCTAAAGCTCCACGAGGCTCCGGCAGGGGGTTGGTGGCGAACCCTGTTGTACTCTTTCACCACAGCTTTCTCTCACTCTTTCTTCTTGTTTCTAATGTACTTGTATTTCAAAGGGCCAGCCTTGTCACACTCTGTGTCACGCTGAATCTCCAGGAGAACTACGTTAAGGCTACACGTGTCCGTGGAGTGCTCAGCCATTTAGACGTTAATTTCAGGAGCAGGCTGTTCTGTTGATCGGATCAGCTGGAACCCTCGTGGCTGTAACCGACGGAGTGCCACGATATATATACATATACACACAAACACACACAAGCTTAAATGTATGTTTGAATGTACAGCCAAATAGGAAAAGTAGTCAGCGCCCGAAAAGAAAAGTAACAATAACAATTTCTGATTGTACAGTGATTATAGTCTGTTGCTACAGCGAAAAACAGGAAATGAATATTTATTTATATATAAAACAACAGGCAATCAATTTAGTGTGTATTTTGTGGATGTCAGGGCGGGGAGTTCATTCTTCTTGTTCGAAGTACATCTCCTGCAGTAACATGTACGAACGTATGAACCAAGGTATACGTTTTTATTCATGTATGGATGTATCCAAACTCTCACATGCATATGCATACAAACATACATCCAGATGCATACATACACACAGATACGTATATATATTCACAGATGCACACATTCATACTTACAAAAATGCATAAATAAATAGATAAATACATACATACCAATATGCATCCATCCATCCATCCATACATACATGCATATATATGCGGTGCACTGATTCAATCGGATTAAATCTGTAAATCTGAACTTTTTCATCCTTTCCTTAGAGACCGTGAAATATATGGCAAATGATTATCTGTTTTGTTGTTTTACGTAAGCTATACTTTCTCCTGCAGATATGCAAACTATATAGTACCTATATAAACAGGGATAATTTAGGTGATTCCTTGTGTGTGAAAATATGTATATGCATATATTTGTATACGTACATACTCACACATATTCGCACATATATATATATATATATA
>NC_068993.1:39763282-39766060 GCF_001194135.2 Octopus bimaculoides | reverse complement strand
TATATATATATATATACATATATATATACACGTGTATATATATACATATATATGCATATATATACATATTTATAAAGGTGTTAAACATTTAGCAAATGTGTGTGCACGTGTGCGTGTGTGTGTGTAGAGAGAGAGAGGGGAGAGACAGAGAGAGATATAGAGAGAAAGAAAGGGATAGACTCAACACGGTGCATTTTAAGTGGTTAAATAACCCTACAGATATATAACAGCAATGAAATTACGTTGTTTTGATTCTGTCTTGATAAGCTGATTGCTTCAATTTGCTTAGAATTAAATTGTTTTAAACGATTCTTCTATTGTTAATGGGGATAGCAGCTAGGATAACGTTTGATGTCGGCAACGACGTCGGTGGTTGCAGACGCTGGCGAAGGAGACGTTGTCGGCTGCTGTAGCTGTGATATTGTGTAGAAAACAAAACCAATTTCATATCACAATGTCCGCCATTTTTACGCTATGTAATTTTCACGGAGCTCAAGAAATTCCCTATTTTGCTTATATTTACCTCGTCTCTCATTCTATTCTTCTATTCCACTCACCTCCACTACACATTTCAATCTCCGACTTCGCCCCACCGTTTACCTTCTCTTACACCGCCCCGACTATTTCCCTTTTAAGATACGTTATCTCGATAAAAATAAATCAATTTCTAATAGCATAAATAGCAATAACAATAATACTGTCAGAACAACAACAACAACAACAACAACAACAACAACAACAACAACGACAACAATATGAACAATAACGCCCAAGATAAATATATGACAATAGTAAACTAATAACAATACTAATAATATTAACGATAGAATAACAACAAAAGCAACAACAAAAGCAATAATAATAATAATAATAATAATAATAATAATAAAAATAATAAAAATAATAATAATAATAATAATAATGACGACAACAGCAATAGTAACTGTAACAAAAATAACATAACATAATAACGAGGAGAATAACAATAAGAAAAACAATAACAATGATCCAAATAATAAGGATAAAAACGAACATAATAACGACGACGGCGACGACGACGACGATGATGATGATGATGATGAGGAGGAGGAGGAGGAGGAGGAGGAGGGGGAGGAGGAAGAGGAGGGTGTTGACGGCGATGACGAAGATTATTATGATGATGATTATGATGAGGATGAAAATAAAATAATAATAATAATAATAATAATAATAATAATAATAATAATAATAATAATAATAATAATAATAATAATCACAACAACACCATCAATATCAAGAATAAAAGCGATAATAATAATAATTGCTACAATAGTATGAAGAAAGCAAAAATGAACAATAAAGATAACAATGGCGGCAAAACAAACAGAGAGCAGAACTAAAACAAAGAGAAAAAGATAACATAAAAATAAAAACAAAAGATTATGTAGAAACGAAAAGAAAAGCCGAAAAATACAAAACAGAAAAGAGAAAGTGAGTAAAAGACAAAGCTATAAAACAATAAGCAATTCTCTTTAAAAATCTGTTGAAACTGTTGAGAGAAAGGGGAGTAATAAGAATGGAGAGATAAAGAGGGCGGGAGGGATTGAAGGAGAGGAGAATAAAAATAACATGATAAAACACAGAGAATATTATGACTTTATGCCATATTGACAAGCGATTAATTTCTAATAGACACAGAGATTTTTCTAAAAAGAAACAAATATACTCAAAAATCGCTATATATATATATATATATAAATATATATAGTTTCGTATCTATATGTATATATATAAGGGGATATATATATATACATATATATATATATATATGTATATATATATATATATACATATACATACGTATACATATACATATATATAAATAAATATATGCATATATAAACTTATATGTACATATAGATATACAAAAATGTGCATACGCTTGTGTAGGCATATATATGAATATATACACACACATACATATATATGCACATGTGTACGTAAGGAGATCCAATTATATATGTATGCATATATTTGAATATGAATATATATATATATATATATATATTTAGAAAGATCTATACATATATATACATATATGCATACACATACATGAGATCATCCAAGCATATATAGATTCGCACACGCACCTACCTGACACAAATAAAACACCACATATACATAGCACAGACATATATGCGTACACAAAAAGAAACCAATTTACATTGTTAAACAGGCATTTTCTTTGTCAATGTTATTTATTTGTTGAATTATTTTCATTCGTTTTTAGGTATATATCTCTACATATATGTATATATATAACAATTCTCTCACTTGCGTTCACGTATGTGTATATATATGCGTCTGTGTACAGAGGCGCACACTCAAACATAGACATATATGTATAAATTAAGAGGTGCGTATGGATGTACATATATATATATATATGCACGTTTGTGTGCAACATATATATGTGTGTGCGTGTGTGTATGTATACAGACTTCTACATACGTGCATATATATATAGGCATGTATGCAAAATAATATATATGTATACCTATAAACATGTATATTTTTATAATCACACTTATATACACAATATATATATATATATATATATACACAAATAGGTATGCACACCCATATACACACAAGTATACACATACATATAAATATGTTTATTTCATGCATACACATATATATATGCATATATGTATATATGTACCTAACAGATTGCATATGTATGTTCTTTATATATACAAACATGCATTCATATATGCTTAATATTCATGTATATAT
>NC_068993.1:39759813-39762530 GCF_001194135.2 Octopus bimaculoides | reverse complement strand
ATATATATATATATATATATATATATATATACACACGTCTGTGTGTGTGTATTTGTACTGTAAAGTATGTGACAATAATTGTAGGTGTGCGTGTACTTACGTCTGGCTTCATATCCATCTGCTGTATAAACATCTCGATATTTGCGTTTATTATAAGAAGCAACTTGTTTGTCTTCTTTTTATTGTGTCTTATTTTACTTACGTTGTTTTGCTTCCTTTTATCTTTGTATGTCGGCCATTGTTTGACATATTTTCTTTGTTTTCTTCACTATTACATATGTCTGCTTACCTGCAGTAAAATGGCGGCTGAACTGTGAAAATATTTCCTTTTCATCTTTTTGTTTTATCATCTTATTTGTGTCGTGTTTATGTTTTTCTTTTCTTCTGTGTATTATTTTCCTTTCTATCTTTTGTATTTTCTATCATAAATATCGTTGTTAGAAATGAAACAATTTATATATGTATTGTAAACAAGATGGCTTCTCTCACATTAGTATTTCCGCTTGTTTAACGCTATGCCTGTATTTTCAAATTTTGTTTTCTCTTTCTAATTTGTTTAAGCCTTTATTTATTTCTATATTTATTTATTCATGACGTTCCTTTTCTTTTCTTTCTTGTTAAACTTACTCCTTTTTACCTGTTTTTTCTTCTTATTTGATAGGTGGAACAGTTTGCAACAAACGTTTTATAAACAATAAAGAAATCAAATTTAGTTGACGTAGCATCGTAGTCTGTTTTATATCAACGTCATCGCCGAAGTTATTATTATTTCCATTATCATAATTATCATTTGCTTCCTTTTCTTCGCCCTCGGCATTATGGCAGCTGTAAATCTAGACATTGCAAAATTGTTGCATAAAGAAAAGGATCGAAAATCTGTTCACCTTAGAAAGAGTAAAAAGTTCAATCGCACCTGGATTTTATTTATGATATCATGTCGAGTATCTAACTAGAAATAGCTGTGAAATATCCCTCAACTCACATCCTGTTCATATTAAACAGAGAAAAGAAAAACTGAACGAGACGCCCTACGTCTGAAACTAAGGGAAACTTAGCTAGGCTTCGCCTACACCACATGTACTCGTGTATAAGACAAAGTCGTGTATACACTGCACATCTAATTTGCTGTTAAATCTTGGTACAAAATTACTTCACTTCAAAATTTTAGCTTCTCGTGTCTAATAAACTCCACGTTTATTAATTAAAATCAAGTTAACATAGTACAACTTATATACAAGTAAATACGCTAATTGTATTTATTTTGCCTAAATATAACAACTATCTATTACTTTTCCTGAGACTTGAAATTTTCAGGGTCTTAAATTGACATCTGTTTTCTGCCGCATATTACAGAATGAGTCCAGGAATGCATTACATTGCTGGTAAAGCATCTCTTCAGATATCTTCGTATATCTTCATGGAGTTAAAACAAGAATAATCGAGTATTTACCATACAATTTACTCTAAAACCACGGAGGCTAGGCTTTTCGCAATACCTGTTAATGAAGCAATATAATGACTTCGTTTCTTAAAATTATAAACTGTTATTACATACACATACACATTCATACATATATGCGAGCCGCTACGTTAACGAGGCACAAACAATCAACACTGGTCAATGATGGTTGGAAACAGACACAAGCACAAAGACACACTTATACGCACGCACGCACACACACACACACACACACACACACACACAGGCACATACACACAGTATTAATAGTAAAAAACTTCGTGCATTTCCCAAAACAACATGTCCCTTAAGATCACAGTCCGTATTCCTGGGATGAGTTCAGTGTAATCTGTAGCATCGTTGGGCATCGAGTAGATCATCTTCTTGGATTCAGTTCTTCAGGCGATATAACATTAACGGATGTTTACAAGAGGGGTACATAATGGAAAAGGAGCTTTATTTGCATATTAAAAAAGTTTTCCATAAACAAATTGGATATATATGACAGGCACGTCTTTCAATTTCTGTCTACGAAATCTACTAACAAGTCTTTTATCGGCTCAGGGCTACAGCAGAAAAAAAAACAGAGATGTAGCGCAGTGGTATTTAATCCAGAAGCATGTAACGGGAAAGCAAACTTTTTACCAAGAAGATATGCCTGAAACCGACAGAAGTACCCGGCTTTAAGGTATATGTACTGAGGTCGATTTGTTCGACGAAAACCTACAAGGTTTTGCCCCAGTATAGCTGCAGTCAAATTGCTGTAACAACCAGAGGATAAAAATAAAAAATATGGTAATTATTCTCAGTTTTTCTTCCGCTCATGTAATATTTGGCAACTCACTATATGATAGAATGTAAATCTTTCATTATTTATTACCATTATTTATATAGATGTTTCTTTAATGTAAATTACATCTCATTTGTGATACCCTAGTAAGTTAAATCTAATTACAGAAATACACAGTTTTAGAAAGTTAACTCTTATACGGCTTTGATTCTTGTAAGGCTCTATATGCTGTGTTAGAAATGACATTAACTACACTAATCTTCAACATAGCGTTAAGCCTTTAAATATATCTATGAGCACGCACACAACTTTCGTAAATGTATTTATTTTCTTTAATGTTTTTGTCAAGAGAAAGGATATATATATACTTACGTAAGTATATGTATACGTGTGTGTTTGTGTGTATATATGTATGTTTGTATGTGTGCATATATACATGTATATATATATATATATATATATATATAT
>NC_068993.1:39756955-39759678 GCF_001194135.2 Octopus bimaculoides | reverse complement strand
ATATATATATATATATATATACATATATATATATATATGCATATATACATATATACATATATAAATACATGTATATGTTATCACACTGTGTTAGAACATAGGGACTCAGCCTACAGTAACTTGTTCATACAGTAACAGCAAAATATTTCTTGCATTATATCTTCCCAGCCTGTCCTTAACGATAACTATGGAACTTTGGTTCCATTTTGGCGTCGACAAGAACCAACATTATTTATACACTGCAATAATTAGTACTATTCACAAGGAACGGAATCATCAATGGTTTTATTCCATCGACGTACGTGGAAGTAACGAAACAGACCTCCAAAAACAGCGTCATTAGGTCTAGTGCTTAAAACATTAATATAACCTAATGGAATAAAGTTTTCAGAAAAATATTTTGTAATTAAGAACGTAGGAGAAGAATTATTTGCACACCCGTTCCTTACTGACAAATTAATTGATAGTCTAAGTCACCTGTTTCTGAAGAAGCATTCAATTAACTTACAAAATGAACTTGGCTTCGATTCGAATATCTGTCAATACTCGTTTGTCTACATCTATCATATTACAATGATCATATTACAAATTTCACTTCATGTAAATCGCTGCTATAGATATAATGAAATGTGTGATCCCGTCATGTTGATCAGACAACTGGTGAATCAAGCCTTTAAGCTGCCTAATGTCAATGTCACCTATTATCTTGGAACCATGACAGAAGTTGATACACTTGTCATTATAACGTAAAGCCAATACGAATGATTTGTGATTGTTTGAAATATCTTTAGCGTTAGATGTTTACAATCACACTTTTCTGCCAACAATTCTAGAAATATTAGCTGCTAATTACAATTTTTCGTTAACATAATAGAACAACGCAATTAAGGTAACTGCAATTTAATAGCAATGAGGGTCGCCAACATGTTTCTGTAGTTAAGAAATTCGTTTTACAAAAAGTGGTTCTGTGTTGGAACCCAACGTGGTATATCTTGAAAAAGTAGCTTCTGGGATAGCATGGACTTGAACAATACTCTGTAATTGGAAGACGGTTAGTGAAACTTTGTGGAAATTTATACACACACATCCACCGAAATGCACTCTATTTTTTGTCGTTATACTACTACTACTACTACTACTACTACTAATAATAATAATAATAATAATAATAATAATAATAATAATAATAATAATAATAATGATAATGATACTACAACTACTACTACTACTACTACTACTACTACTACTACTACTACTACTACTACTACTACTAATAATAATAATAATAATAATAATAATAATAATAATAATAATAATGGTTATGCATATTAAGGAGAAGGGTTATAAGTATTATCATTGACTTCAATACTTCTTTCACCGATCTGCAAAGGATGGAAATTAAAGTTGATCACAGAAAGGGTTGAATTTAGAACATAAAGCGCCGGAAGAAATATCACAAAGCATTTTTTCAACACTCGAACTATTCTGACTCTATCACCACAACTACCACCACCAAAACATCATCATCATTAACAACAACAATAATATTAATAATAATTTTTTTCTATTTTCTTTCTTTTTCCTTTAACCAGTTACAAAAATTGAAAACCGATAATGTCATTCTACCAAACTAGGAACGCAAGATTTCCTCGTTTATATTTTGAATTTCTTTTGTTTCCGCATCTGCTTTCATTTTACATTTTGAACTTGAAGAAGACAGACGAGCTATCGAATTATCGTTCAAACCGTTTAAATAAACAATCTATTAAAAATCGCGTCGCGCTCTTCTTATAGTCTAACAACAACAACAACAAAATGTTTTTTTTTAAAGTTTAGCGCCAGTAAATTTGAAGCGAGATTAAAGTCAATTACATCGATCCCTCAACTGACTAAGGTTGGTGTATTTTATCAACCCTGAAAGAATGAAAAGCAAAGTTGATCTGAGCATGATTTGAGCTGTATATATGCTGAAGAAATTTTACAAAGAATTTTATCCTCTCTACTATTGGCACATGGCCTGAAATTTGGAGGTGTATGATAATCGATTATATCTACCCCAGTATTCAACTGGTACTTACTATATCGACCCCGGACGGATAAAAGGCAAAGGCGATCTCGAAGGAATTTGAACTCAGAACATAGCGTCGGGCGAAATACTGCGAAGCATTTCGCCCGGCGTGCTAACGATTCTGCCAGCTCGCCGTCTTACGAAGAATTTTATCTGAGCTACTAATGATTCTGCCAATCCACCGTCTTAATGGTAATAATACTCACTTTCTGCTATAGGCACAAAGCCTGAAATTTCACGGGAGTGGACTAGTCCATTACGTCGACCCCGGTGCTGAACTTGTA
The DNA here is from genome assembly GCF_001194135.2 of Octopus bimaculoides. Classification (NCBI taxonomy): domain Eukaryota; kingdom Metazoa; phylum Mollusca; class Cephalopoda; order Octopoda; family Octopodidae; genus Octopus; species Octopus bimaculoides. The sequence goes on along the minus strand of NC_068993.1, from coordinate 39,757,326 downwards.
TTTCTTTTATCGATCCCGAAGTAATGAATGGCAAAGTCGGTCCTGAGTACAAATTCCGTATAAGTTGACTTTATTTGTCATCGTTTCGGGGTCGATAATGTAAGTACCAGTCAAATACTGGCGTTGACGTCGTCGACCTCTCAAAAACTGCTGGCCCTGTGCAAAAATTTGAAACCAATAATAGCAATAATAATAATAATAAATGCCCTGATGCAGTACCAGGCAGTGGCTCTCATGGCTTCTGATCTTAATTGATTGGAAGTGTTATCATGTACATTGTTTTGTCTTGATATAAAAGATGGGCTACAGCAAATATTCTGCTCAATACCACAGATTTTCTTGTCAGTTGTTTGACCTTAACCAGCTGAACA
>NC_068993.1:39756010-39756945 GCF_001194135.2 Octopus bimaculoides | reverse complement strand
ATAAAAGATGGGCTACAGCAAATATTCTGCTCAATACCACAGATTTTCTTGTCAGTTGTTTGACCTTAACCAGCTGAACATGTCCTTTAGTGGCTGACAATATGAGCATCTCTGATCACGAGCAGACGTAGTGTGGGAGCATCATAGCCATGTGTTGAAAGGAATTCTTTGGGGTTTGGATAATTCAAATCTGGAAACATGGATGTTTTGTTCATCATCCTTAAACAATCCTTATTCAGGGACCTTTGAGCAGGATGGGCTACTGGATCTGAAGAAAATTTTAACTGGGCCCCACCTGCAAGGTCATGTGCTGTTTATATTGATATGAGATCACTATGTCACGCACATATGGTTGTGATGCACGTGCCTGGTGTACCCTTATCAGACATGTAGTCATGATGAGTATACTGGGTTTTGTATATTTTACCCCAGTGACACTTTGATGCTAAGCACTGCTATCTCACTCAATAATAATAATAATAATAATAATAATAATAATAATAATAATAATAATAATGATGATGATGATGATAATGATTATATTAATAATAATGATAAACCTTTCTGCTAAACGTACAAAGCCTAAAAATTTAAAAGAGGGGGACTAGTCAGTTTCATCGACCCCGGTACATGATTGGTAATTATTTTCTCGAACCCGAAAAAATGAAATAAAAACCAGCTGCCTATTGGAGTCGATACAATAAAGAAAATCCCTCCCCTCACAATTTTAAGCCTTGTGCCTATAGTAGTTGTAGTAGTAGTAGTAGTAGTAGTAGTAGTAGTAGTAGTAGTAGTAGTAGTAGTAGTAGTAGTAGGAGCAGGAGTAGGAATTGTTGTATTTACAACTGAGTGTTCATAAACTGTTATTTTGTTTCCTTGTTTCTAATCTTGAATCTTTCTATCTATGTATGTATGATTGTATGTATCTATCTATC
>NC_068993.1:39751942-39755890 GCF_001194135.2 Octopus bimaculoides | reverse complement strand
ATATATATATATATATATATATATATATATATATATATATATATATATATATACACACATACATACATACATGCATACATACATACGTACATAGCTACATACATAATACATACATACACGCATACATATATACATATTTAATTTATATACATACATATACGTACATAGTTACATGTATGTAACTATGTATGTGTATATCAACGTACATACGCAAACTGCACTTATTTCCAAAGGTTAAATGAAAAAAAATTAATAATTAGCAAAGATTCTTGAAAATTTTATGCTTACATGAATTTGCATTTGTAAAAAATATTTTTGATGGAGCAGGAATTAATAAGAAATTAATTAATAAGTAATTAATGGAAAATATGTGAAAAATAACTAAATCAAAAACATAACAAATGTAAATCTATAAAAAAAATGCATATTAAATAATGGAAAGCAAGTGAATGCAAAAACAAAACATTTAATAATTTGTGGCTGTTGTAGTTGTTGTTGGTATAGACGTTGTTGCTCTTCTCCGATGAAAGACACCAAAACCTTGACCCTCCAGTCTTATTTCAAATACGGTTTCCAGGAGTTTGAAAGGTTTTCAGGAGCGGCCGTTATCACTGTTCTCATCAACATCAAGATCTCTTAACTGATGCAGCCAGTCGTTGGGGTGCCACTCTAGTCGCTTTCATAGTCAGCCGTCGCCATTGGTCTCTGCTCTCTGTCATGCGTAATAGTGTCGCTGTGTTGTGACCCGTCCAGTTCTTGATGTTGTAAAACCAGGATTTTCTCTGTCTGCCTCACTTTCGCCCTCCCTCAACTGTGCTCTGGAAACTGGTTTGGGGCAGGAAATCGTGGTGGGATACACAACCGTACAAGGCAAAATTCGGTTTTTTTTTTTTTTTACCGATTTGCTACCTAAGAAAGCTGCTCGTTTGCGCTCTGTGCTCTCGGTTATTGTAATTTCAGTATATCATTATTATACACCTAATAAGCTGAGCTGTCGATGTTTGTTATACCAGATTGCTGTAACAGCACTTTGCACATACCATATTGAAATTACTTGTCATCCTACTAAACACTAGTTTGCTGAATGCAGTCAGGTCCCGATGACAATTGTTCAGCTCACTATGCAATAGTGTTTTCTGTGAAACTGGAACTCTTCAGACTGCTTACGGATTAACCACTATATACCCAGTATATGTTTTTCGCTGGTACAAAAAGGCAGACAATGCATGTCAAGCTAGAAACACATTATTACCACCCTTTTTGATAGTAAGGACACAATCTACATCTAGTGGGTTCCCTTTCGTCAGACGTTGAACAAAGAGTGCTTTTGAAAATGTTCAGAAAGAGATTTCGTCGCAAGGGTACACATCATCTGCACTAAGTCAATGATCCTGCACACAATTCCATCCTGGAAATAAACAACTATTTGACAGAGATGCGTATCTAAAGTATCCGTCACCCTCTCTACAGTCCACACCTTGTTCACTGTAACTTTTGTTTGCCTCGCCTCACTTCCCACAAGCTGAAGGAGAACCTCGATAGATGTCGTTTTAAAGACATGAGGGAGACTGTTACAAGGATCCTGAAGGGCTTCACTTTTTGAGGGCTTCACTTTTTGAGGGCTTCACTTTTTGAGGGCTTCTGTAGGGCCTCTATTTGGTGACTGGAGCGCTACAAAAACTGCACTGAAGTCAGATGATCCTACTTCGAAGATTAGAGTTTTGCACTTTCTTCACATTAATAATTGTCTTTCTCAAAAAAAGTCTCAAAACTTCACGAATGCTCCTTGTATACGTAGGACTACTTTATTTAGTGTGTCAATTCGTCTTTACCGCAGTAGCACGCATATGAAAGATTGTGCATATGGTTGCTATTTCTAGCAGCTCGAGAACCCAGCGACATTTTCCAATGTTGTATGATGTTTCCGTAGTGTTTAACTCCAAGTTAACTCTGATCAAGTGGATCTATGATTCAAAGATATTCCAGTTGTGGCGAACTCATAGATTTTGCTCTCTTCCATGGACCGTATATTTATGATTATCATCTAGAAATAATTCTTGTTTTAATGGCACAGTGTAAAGTGTTATATCAAAGGATTTTGGTTTCTGTTACTAGCATATACGGCAGTCGACAATGTACACATTTGAAATGCTTTATCTGTTTAGTCAGAAAAGAAGGCAGTGCCTCTGAAACTTTACAGGGCCTCCGAGACTGGTGACAAAGATATCTTCAAACCGAAATCCTGGCCCACATGCTTGTAAGGTGCCAGGTAGTGTGTTTAACCGGGAGATGAACTTAGATTACTATTCATATAACCTATGAACAAACACAGGGACTCATTCTGTATGACATTTTTATAAATCCGCCAGTCCAATACCTTAAAACATTGGGTTGATCTCGGTGAAATTTGAACACAGAACTTAAAGTGCTGGTACAAATACTTCATGGAACTTGCCCAACATTCTAACAATTCTACCAATTCGACAAGTACGAAATACTTTCATTTTAGGCACAAGAACAGATGTTTTGGTGGGAATAAGTCAACCAAAATACTTGACTAATACACAATTTTTAGCAACCACCTAGAGATTAAATGAATGAAGATTTCTAAATTTTTGCACAAAACCAGCAATTTTAGAAGTTGTGAGCCGATTACATCAACCCCAGTGTTCTACTGATAATTATTTTATCGCCTCTGAAGACAAAGGTGACCTCAGCAGAATTTAAGCTTAGCACATAGATTCGGAAGAAATAATTCTTAAAAATTTGCCCACCGTGAAAATGATTCTGCCAGCTCGCAGGATAACAACAATGATTTCTAATTTAGGCCAAAACTTTTTAGTGAAGTGGTTAGTCAAATAAATTGACCTTAATATTTCCATGGTACTTTCTTGTACCGAATCAGAAAGGCAAATATGTCCTCGGACCGCTTGGAAATCAGAACAAAATAACGAAAGATAATTTTTCGACCCACCTCACCGCTTTAGATTCTCATCTGGGCACCAGAGTAACAATTTTCTGGAGTGTAACTTAGTTGATTAGAGCAACATCAGAACTTTACTGGTGTTTAATTATAACGATCCCCAATGCTCGAAGCGTAGATTTGACCCCAGTGGGTTTTGTAATCATAACGTAAAGAGCCAAACAAATAACGGAAGATCTTTCATTGACTCACCAATGGTTTGATTATGGAGTTAGACTAACAAATTTTAGAAGAGAATCTTAGAACTCTAAAACAACGAACCTAAAAGAATGAAAGACAAAATTAACCGCGGCTGGATTTGAAATCAGAACGTAAAGAAACGGAACTAATATTACAAAATATGGCATTTTGTCACACGGGTAAACGATTCTGCAATCTAAATTCTTTACGCCACATAAGAAATAAAATAAAATTTTTCTTGACTGTTGATATCTTGTTTATTTGCAAATGCAAAAACAGTACTTGTTTCCAAGCAGCATTATTGATATGTATTCATGACTATTTTCCTTTCAGATGCGAAAATACGAAATTTCCCTAAGAGCACCAGATTATCGATAAGAACACACAACAAGACACATTATACGAATTACACAATAAGCGATGTATTTTAAGTGTCAAATATTTTAAGTGCTGGATTACATCATTCTTATCACTTGATATTTTCCATAAAACTCATCTGAAGTATTGGCCGAAATGTTAAACATACCCGACAGTATATCCAGTCAAGATATATCTATCTGAAAACGTCTTCTGCACAGATATTATATAAGAAACTGACCTTATAGCTTATAATGTCACAGTTATCCATAACATAACGTTTAAGTTATTATTACACTCTATTCGTAAACCTAATTTTTCATTGTTCTTGAAAGTAATCTTCACCCAGGATGTAAGGAAAAGAATATGTACATATTCATGTATACATACATATGTATGTATGTATGTGTATATATATATATATATAT
>NC_068993.1:39749380-39751584 GCF_001194135.2 Octopus bimaculoides | reverse complement strand
ATGCTAGATAAAGAAAGATTGATGGCGAGATAGATAGATAGATAGATAGATAGATAGATAGATAGGATAGATAGATAATAGACGGACGGAGAGATTCACACATAGTGAGCTATGAAGCATAAAATGCACTCACATATTGTCTCACACATATGTGTGGTGTGTACACACGCACACATACACACCGGCACACATTACAGTTTCTCATTCAAACTACATAATAGGCAGAATTGTCGGATTAAGACAGTAGGGTGTTTTGAGGGAGATTTGACTGCTATTTCTACCAGGACTAGCTACCATGTAGAGGTCTGTCTCATTGATACTATATATTCCTTATACTTTCCAAAACCGAGTAACAGATTTTGATGTATGGGGTATCAAAAGATTCAGTATTATTTTGGCTACAAATTAAACTTAATTTTCATTCACATATTTGCATTTCAAAAATGTAACATAATCTTTTCCATAAATCAACTATCGTAAAAATTTTATACGATGACGTCACATTTTCTTTATGTTTGTGTACATTAAAAGACGTCAATCATCGCGACACACACCTTCACTCACTCGCTCTATCTCTCTTTCTCACCCTCTTTCTCTCTCACATACACACGCGCAAGCACGCATGCATACACACACAAACACATACACGCATACACACGTCCATTTCAAATAGACGTTCATACATCTTTCACTTTCTTTCTCTGTTCTTTTCGCTTTATTTTCTTTCAATATCTCCTCTCTTCAAATGAAATTTTTATGGCTACAACTGCTTACAAAAATAGAGATTAATGTATAATTTCTTTCTACGTTCATATTTTTTTTGTTTACAATATTGGGAAAAATATGCCACCAAAGAAAAAACGTAATCTCTCTAGAAACAAGCATAAAGCAAGGAGGATTGTAGAAAACCGAAGGCGAGAGTCTGAAGAGAGAAGCTAGATGAGATTTTCTCAACATCAGCAAATGCATGTTGCAGCACTTAATGCTGGATCATTAAATCAATGTTTTAATGATTAGAATAGTTCTCAGAAACAGACTACGTGCAAATTCGTTCTTCACAACTCCTGAAGCTGTTTTCCGATATGATCCATCCCATTCTTATAAAGATAATAACTCTGTCCAAATTGGTGTGCCAAACACAATTTGTCTTTTCTGTAGAGCTTTCAAATTTTCAAATGAAACAAATGGTATGTGCTGCTCAGCTGGTCGGGTAACATTGCCAGCACTACTAGCTCCTTCTCAACATCTTATGGATCTTCTAGAAGGCATTTCCATCCAGTCAAAGGCTTTTCTGAACAATATCAGACAATACAACTCTGCAAATGACATTGTTTGGTGCATCTAAGAAGATAGATAAACATGAATTTACGCTGACGTCAAAGTTCAAGGGCAAGTCTATCACCTCATTGGTTCCCTGTTACCCACAAATGAACAATCACAATTCCTCCAGATTTACTTTATGAGTGAAGTAGGACAACAAACCCGAAGTAGGTGTCAACATTTCAGATGATGGGTCGTGTTAGACACAGCGCCGACTGCTACAAAAGAGAGTATATCCACTGACAGCTTCTCGGTGCGTTCAAAAAATCCCATAAAACCTACAGGTTAGGGCCTGAAATACTCCAAACAGACGCATTACATGAAAATCACATTTTCTGAAGTTTATGCACACTTCCAACGATAAATCCACTCACTGTTTCGAATATTGGTGATAATTTGTGAAATTCAAACATCTTATAATTAGAAGCAGAATTTCTGCAACAGTCAGCATCAATAAGTATAACGTTGGCAACACCAGGTATTTAATGATCAGCTATCACTCAGCTCGCATCACGGAATTTATTGTCTTAAGCATACACGCACAAACACATTCATACAAACACACGCACATGCACAGATAAACACACACACACACAAACACAAACACACACACGCACACACACACGCACACACACACACACACACACTCACTCACACACAAATATGTATATGTTAAACGGCAGAATAACGACTCAAGAATTTGGTAGATGGCATTGACAAAGATTCTCGACCCGTTTGCAAATTTTCTGCTGATTATATCTAAAAATACATACATTATATCTATCTATCTGTCTGTCTGTCTGTCTGTCTGTCTGCCTGTCTGTCTGTCTGACTATCTATCTATCTATCTATCTATCTATCTATCTATCTATCTATCTATCTAT
>NC_068993.1:39747983-39749096 GCF_001194135.2 Octopus bimaculoides | reverse complement strand
TATAGATAGATAGATAGATAGATAGATAGATAGATAGATAGATACACACACACATATATATATATACATACATGTATACATATATATATAATATACACACACATGTCATATATATATACATATATACACATGTATATATGCAAGCATGCAAACGTTCGTATTCGTATTAATCATAAGAGATATGAGTAAGAATGTGAAGAAATGTGTTGCATTCTTTCTAAACTTCATTCAGTAAGACGTGATTTAAACAATACTGAATTAAGATTGAAATTTTAAAAAGCCTGGGAACATAACTGTCATGTATTATCATCTTATATTGCCATGCAGTTAAACACACACCTAAATAATTATAAACGCAGTATGAAAAATATATTATTTTGAGAATAACAGTAGCTGGCAACTAAAACTGCTAACAGAATAGCAATAATAAGATTTAAGGTTTTAAAATTCAAAGAATATAATAAACAAAGTATCTTTTTGCTTATTTTTCAAAACGGAGAAAATAATGGAGAGTGAAATAATGGAGTGTAAAACCAAAAAAAAAAATAAATAAATAAATAAATAAAAATAAAAGTACGAAATTGAGACAAAAATATACAACAATATGACGAAATTAATGATGATGATGATGATGATGATGATAATGATGTTTTGCTGAACCACTACTTACAGAGTCGTAAACACACCAACATCGGTTTTCAAGCGATGGTGGGGGTACAAAGACAAACACACAGAAATATATACATATATATACATTTATACGACGGGTTTCTTTCAATTTCCGTCTACCCAATCCCCTCACAATGCTTTTGTCGGCCTAAAGTAGAAGACATTCGCCCAAGGTGCCACGCAGTTGGACTGAACCCGGAACCATGTAGCTGGGAAGCAGGCTTCTTTATATATACGAGGGATGTATGAAAAGTCTTGAGCCTAAAAAAAAAAACACGGTACAAGACTTCTGTTGAAGATAGAAGACATCAAGGCTCAAAGGTCTTGAAGGCTCAAAACTCCCCCACCCCCCACCCGTATATAAATATATATATCCGGTATCAAACTTAACAGTCTACTCTTGAATTCCACCCTTATCTAGACTGTTCATATCTGTCATATACA
>NC_068993.1:39747112-39747639 GCF_001194135.2 Octopus bimaculoides | reverse complement strand
TATATATTCACTCTACACAAGGTTTTTAGTCTTTTAACAAATAATAATTGCACTTCGTATATTATATTTTTATGTAAGTTACTCACAACTACTATTATTATGTATATATAATATATATATATAGTAGTTTATCTATATACACACACACATATATATATATATATATATACGTTATATATGATAGGTATATCCCATACAAAGATCAATTTATGTGTGTTTATATGTGCGTGTGTGCGTGTATGTGTGTGCATACATACATCTATATATAATTGTACTTTTTAAGATTTTTGTTCTTTTCTATATAGATTTGTTCGATTGTGTGTATGTATGTTTATTTGTTTTATTGTTTGTTTGATATAAATTCTCATTATTTTTACATTATTTTAAAGAAGACACTGTTAGCATACACTGTTATCATTTCCTCCCTTTGAAACTTCCATTTAATTTTTTTTTTCATCCATTTATTTCTGAAGCTCATACGCAAACAAACAAACACACACACACACACACACACACACACACACACA
>NC_068993.1:39741339-39744539 GCF_001194135.2 Octopus bimaculoides | reverse complement strand
AATAAGAATTTCTAACTTCCGGTCAGCCATTGTTATGATCGGCCATTATTATGATTGACCGTTGACTGAACACTATTCAATTTTTTTTCTCCGTGTTTTTTCTCCTTGTCTCCGTATTCTTTCTGTTGAAGAGCGTAGCTCGAAACGTCAAAGACTTTCCGTATTCCCGAGCGTCATACTAATATATACTTTTGTTATTTACACCACCTGTCCTCGTCTGTTGTTATTTTTTGTATATTCTCCCATATATATATATATATATATATGCATACATATACATTCATGTATATAAACAGAGAGAGAGAGAGAGATAAAGAGAAAGAAAGAAAGAAAGAAAGAAAGAAAAAAGAAAGAAAGAAAGAAAGAAGGAAAGAAAGAAGGAAAGAAAGAAAGGAAGAAAGAAAGAGAAAGTAAGATGGGGACTGAGAGAAAGGGAGAACATATGAAAACGAAGGTAGACATATTTCTACAGAGAAGTGACCAGCAACAACTAATAATAATAAAGACACAGAAATAGGAGATAAAGAGCTAATTATTAAAATTATCGCTACAAAATGGGAAAACTTGTTTTTTTCTTTTCAGTTGCTATTGCTAATATTGACGTTGCTATCGTCATCATCGTCGTCACCGTCGTCTTCGTCACCGTCGTCTACGTCAATGTCATCGACATCGTCGTCGTCATTATCATCATCATCATCATCATCACCATCATCATCATCACCATCATCATCGTCATCACCATCATCATCATCACCATCATCATCATCATCATCATCATCATCATCATCACCATCATCACCATCATCATCATCATCATCATAATCATCATCGTCGTCGTCGTCATCGTCGTCGTCGTCGTCGTCGTCGTCGTCGTCGTTGTTGTTGCTATCGCTATTATTAAAATTGTTGTTATTAATATGATTATTATTATTATTATTACTAGTATTTTATTAAGGCGGTAAGCTGGCAGAATCGTTAGCATGCCGGGCGAAATGCTTAGCACTATTTCGTCAGACGTTAGGTTTTTGAGTTCGAATCTTCCGAGGTCGACTTTGCCTTTCATCCTGTCGAAGTCGATAAAATTAGTACCAGTTACGTGCTGGAGTCGATATAATCGACTTAATCCCCCACTAACGAAATTTGAAGCCTTATGCTTCCAATACAAAGGATTATTATTATTATTATTATCATCATCATCATCATTATCATTGTTATTAACATTCCAGTATAGCTGCAGTCCATTAACTGAAGCCATTAAAAGGATAAAAGAAAAAGACGGCGAACTGAAAAATTCGTTAGCACACCGGACATAATACTTATCGGCATTTCGATCCACCGATGTCTGCTTTGCCTTTCATCCTTTCGGGAGCGATAAAATAAGTACCAGTTAAACACTCAGATCGATGTAGTCGACTAACCCTCTACTCCAAAATTGTTGGCTTTGTGTCAAAGCTTTATTATTGTACTATTAATATTGTCATTATTATTATTAGAAAATGGTAGTGGAAGGTGTTCTTCATGGGTGATGTGCTGGTGATATGCTTGTTAATATTGCTGTTGTTTCTATGGATATGTGTATGTGGGTTTCTTTATTAACAACTAGAAAAGTATGCGAATTGCAAAATATTTTTCACTCATTTATAAACATTCTTTCATTGCATTTCATGAAAGAAACAGTAGCGAAAAAAAAAAACTCTCACAAAAATAATAACATAAACAAAATCATCAAAAACAGTTCAGAAAACGCAAATACAAACTAACTGAAAACATTTGTTTTTCTATAATTCCGCTTTGTTTCTGTCTGAAGATTATATTTTAAATGAATGCTTCTGTAGCCAAACAAAAGGTTATTTATACTGCAGTATTTACGTTTCTCATGAAGTGTTTAGCCCTGTTTGCTGTTTTTATATTTGCTTTGTGAAATAAAAGTTCTTTTAGGGGTTATAAAGTGATTGTCCTGACTTGGTTCGTAAGGACCTATATATGCACTGAAAGGTGAGTGGAATGTTTGTTAAAGAATTATTTTTTACGTGCATCTTCCATGTGGTGCAAACTTATATATCATGAGTAATGCAACTATCTGCCTGTAAAAATTCAGGAAAATGATATATGATGCATCGCCCTAACTGCTAGGCCACGTACCTTCATAAACGTCCAATAAGACTAATCTAAGGGAGATGTTTTCCCCGCAGTCCTAACGTGCCTAATCAGTGGTTAAACAACGGATAACTTGTGGAACCTATCGCCAGGCATGGGGTGATATGAATACAAGGTTATGCTCAGCATCTGATGGAATTGTGAGGGGATAATTCAGTGCGAATGCGTACCAGATGATCGAACATCGATGCCAATCTGTGCTCCAAATAGCTGGAGCAGATATATGCCGTTAGGCGGCACGACAGCCGACATTGGTTAACTGAAAGGGAGCTCTTCTGCAGCAAGAAAACGCAAGATTTCATACCACTCGAACAACCTAGAATAAACTCCAGGAACTTCAGGAAATCGAATGATGCTACTCTCAGCTCCCTCTGATTATTACTCATTCCGATCCATGACTCACTTCCTTCGCTTGCAACGACTCATCAACCAATTGGAGGTGGAAGCTTAGGTGAAGGAGTTCTTTGCAACGAAGGGCAAGAACTGGTATCAGCGAGGGATCATAGAATTGGCAGAAAACTGGCTTCAGACGGTGCAATACGATAGCCTCTCCTTTCAATGCTAGCCGGCTTTTGTAGTAAATTTGACGAATAAAACAAATAAGTTATTAAAATATGGCAAAACATTTGACTCCTCACAGTAAGTATTGAGGTTGATTGGTTCGACTCAGACCATTCTAAGTGGCTTCCTGGCGTAGCTGCAATCCAATGTCTGAAACAGTATAAAGGATGAAAGTTATACATCATATTTTTATATCGGTGAACTACTTCGGAATTGCTTCTCAAATATTCTGGTTTATATTTTTGATATGACAAATTTGGTAAACCAAATATAGTTTAGCGAGATAGAATACTAAAACAGAGAAAACTGGTATTTTAGACTTGCAGGAGAAAAGGTTCCGTGTCCAGGCCCACTGCATGGAAGACACTAGGCTATGGTGGAAGACGCTTGCACTTGCTTTAGATCCCACGCAGTGGGCCTGAACACGGAAACCTTTTCGTTTGCAGGTCTAAAATACCACTTTTCTCTGTTTTAGTCTATAT
>NC_068993.1:39740051-39740491 GCF_001194135.2 Octopus bimaculoides | reverse complement strand
TATATATATATATATATATATATTGACATATAGACATATATTCATACACACACACACACGTACACACGCTAACAAGTGTTAAAGCAACCATATAATTAAGAACGTAGATTCATACAAAAATATTCAGAATCTTACAAATTATATATAAATCTATGATTATTTATACGATGTAATTAAATATCTATGCATAAATCTATACATACATACACATGAATAAGTTCATAATACGTACACACATACATAATATATATTATTTATTTATTTCTTTTAGGATCTTGTGCATATATATACTCACGCCCACACATATTTACGTATGTATTTTATTTAGTATTGTCTTTCTATACATACGTACATACGTCCACACACACACACATACACATTCACACACACACGCACCCACACGAATATATATATATATATATATATATATATATATATAT
>NC_068993.1:39739234-39740041 GCF_001194135.2 Octopus bimaculoides | reverse complement strand
TATATATATATATATATATATATATATATATATATACCTACATGTAATGTCTGAATGACGGAATATATTTGTGCATGTTTTTGTGTGTGCATGTAAGTGTATGCGTGTGTGTATACATACATACATACATAATACATACATACATATATACATGTACATATATATACATACATATATATATATATGTATATGCATATATATACATATACACATACATATATATGTGAAGGTTTGTGTGTATGGATGTATAAATATGTGTGTGCGTTTTTGTGTGTGCGGTGTTTGAGTACATACGTGAGCGTTTCTATATATTTATGAGTTTGCGTACATATGTGCACATATGTGTAGATTATATGTAAGAACACATATAAATACGTATGTAAGAAATAATTATTCCGATAAGCCGTAATATGTTGATGGTCTTAGACGAATGAATGATTAAATATGCAGTGCTCTCGCCCCTTCTTTTTTCTTGTAATTTAATATTTTCAGTATTTTCCATATTGGGAATGACTTCCAGATTTCATATCTCGCATTTACTGGCGCAGCTTCCTAAACCATCCATGAAAACGGCACTTTAATGGAAACGAACCTCCAATAGCCGACCAACAAAAGCAGACGAAGAAAACGAAAATGACACCCATCAAAACGGATTGAAGAATATTAATTTCAAACTAGAATCTGAAGCAAAAACAAGAAAATTCAGCAGAAATATTATCAATCTCTTTCTTTGATTTTAAACAATTTTTACCAAATGTCAACATTAGTAGGAATAGAAATAACCTCAAAAAAAAAAAAAAAAAAAAT
>NC_068993.1:39737431-39738707 GCF_001194135.2 Octopus bimaculoides | reverse complement strand
ATTATCAATAGTAATGTGTTTCACCTTAAATTTGATATCATTTTACGAAAGAGAAGTGTTAAGGCACTAAAACAGCCAACAATAAAGAGAAATAAATTGAAATTCTTTGCTTAATGGCAAATAAAAATTTACAGAAATTGCTTTGGGGATCATTTTTGGAAATCGGACTTTACAAATTCAATCATAATATCGCCCCTGTTACTTGGTACATGAATTTGCAGGAATGATTCATATATTAATGTACAGGGAAAACAAAAAGCATAAGTTACTATTCCGCAATATTTTCTCTTGCTTCCAGGGCTAGAATTATAATGTTAATTAAGTCTTGTTATGTGGGCTATCACTTAAATAAAATTGAAGGTGCGATACATTAATGGTGGTAGATGGGACGCTTGATATTTCATATATTATACTGTAGAGGTCCTTAGTTTCACTGCGAGTGTATAATCTTCGCTATGTCATAATCTTGATGTCGAAAATATGGAACATAATCAAATCCTCCACTTTACTGCAGGCGAGGCTGTGTGGAGAGGTGGTTGGTTCCCATAAACATGGTTCTGGATTTGGTCATATTGCGTGGCACCTTGCACAAGTGACTTCTACTACAAAGCCTTGTGAGTGAATTTGGTAGATGGAAACTTAAAGAAACCCGGCGTATATATACATGTGTATATACTGAGGGATGTGTTTCTGCAGCTGTGTTTGTCCTCCGACCACAGCTTGACCAGTGTTGGTGTATTTATTTCCCTGTAACATAGCGGTTCGGGATAAATGACCGATAGAGTAGTACCACCCTTAGAAATGTCCAGGGGGTCAATTTTTTCACTAAATCCCTTCAAGGTGGTGCTTCAACATGGCCACAATCAAATGACTGAGACAAGTAAAAAATAAAAGATATATACACACAGATACAACACACGCACGCGCGCACACACACACACACACACACAAACACACATAAACAGGGACACATCTTTATAACGTAAAATAGAATTGGGCCGAGAGCACAAGGGTTCCGAGGATTTGCTTTGGAAGGACGAATTAGGAATTCATCTTTTGTGTATTGGTTTTCTTATTAATTGGGAAGTCGATGCTATAGGCTGATTGCTTCAAAAGAAGGGCAAAGAAATGGTCTAAAGAAGCGAAAGAGATGTAGACTACTTAGTAAAGCTAAATTTAAAGTGACATATAGATTTATTCTTTGTTCAAATATTAGTTTTACAAGAAAATTTAATTAAATATAGAATATATGAAACCAAAACTCGTTTTGTACTTG
>NC_068993.1:39732692-39736811 GCF_001194135.2 Octopus bimaculoides | reverse complement strand
ATATATTATATACATTATAAATATACATATTTATATGTACATACATGCGTGTGAGATGGTGGGTATATACTTATATATATATATTTCTATATATATATATAAATGCATACTTATACATGTATATACATATATCTATAATACACTGAAGGTCAGTTTGAATCATACTTGCTTCCAATGTTACCCAGGCAAACTGGTACATAATGGGCAAATATTCCGAAAATAATCTTCATCCCGAAAGGATGCTATCTTTCTATTAGACACAGTGACTTGACAATGAAAAAATACGAATGTTTTACAGTAAATGTTTCTATTTTTGCTTTTGTTAAACACAATATTTTAATCAACTAGAAATATTTTTTAAGTGAATGTGATTTCGAAAATGTAAGCTGTTTTTTACAGTTAGTGTTTACATTTTAGTCTTCTTTAAACAGACAATATTTTAACATTTTAAAATATTATTTTGAAGTGAATACCATTAAAAAAAATATTTATAGCATATTTTTAAATATTTTATAGTGAAAATGACTAAAAATACGGTAAATATTTCATAAAAAACCCGTTCGTAGCCTGGCTGCTATTTCTAGCACGCCCTGCTACCACGTAACAGCTATTTGTGATAAAGGACCCGAAATACCTGTTACGTGGTAGCAGGGCGTGCAAGAAATAGTAGCTAAACCTTTCCTTTTCTGAGGAAAGGAACCATTTACGCGTGATTTCGACGTCACATTCGTTGAAAGAATGCGAAATAACATGGAAAAGAAAAAATCCACGAAACAAAACTCCGTTGCTGGGAAACTCAGAGTTCCCCGGTGACCCTATGGGTCACGGGTAGTCCAATGTTGATAGATAGATAGATAGATATATATATAGATAGATAGATAGATAGATAGATAGATAGATAGATAGATAGATAGATAGATAGATAGATAGATAGATAAAACACGGGTGTATATGAGCCAAAGAGTGTATATGTATGTGCATCTTTGGAAGTAGAATATAATTTTGTATTACCATAGCATTAGTCTTCGAACAATTGCTGATGTTGTTCGAATCTCCGCATCCATTACATATATGCAAAGTTATTTTGTATTATATACATATATATTATCCATTATATACAAATATACAAAGTTATTTTCACATTCGCTGTTATTACTTTGGATTAATGTAGGCGCTGAGCGAGCAGAATCGTTGCCTCGTCGGACAGAATGGTTTGTACTGTTTGTTCCGGATCCTTACTTTCTCAGTACAAATATTTCAGAGGTTTACTTTGCCTTTCATTCTTTCAGAATCAATAAAATCAATACCCGCTGAGCACGACTTCACTTTCTCCTTCAAAATTACTGGCTTTGCGCTAAAATTAGAAAGAATTATTCACTATTAGTGGTTTCTGATTTAAGAACAAGACCAGTGGAGGATGTTAATTGACACCATCACCCTCCACTACCCACCACCATTACATCACAACTGTTTGAGTGCTAATTTATTATTCTCGATCCTGGAGGAATGAAAGGCAAATTCGATTGCGGCTGAGATTGAACTCAGAATGTAAGAACCAGAAAAAATACCGCGAGGCACTGTGCACTGACATTCCATCAAATTCTAATAATCCATTGTAATAAAATACATTACTATAAAATTCCCTTCACAGATATCTATATTTGTGAAGGGAAAATATCTATATTTTTATAGTTCTTCATGCCATCCCTGATCAAGTATATTTGATCAATGGCATTCTCTGTCTCACAATCCTTCTATTGTTTCGTTTCTTTTTTTTTTTTTGACATATTTTCTTTCAGACAACGTTATTCAATATAGCTTTTACTGTTTTTAGCTCAACACACAGTCCTTTCAGAAACATTTTACTGCTGACTTTTTATTTTGTATAGGCTGTGCGACCGTGTAGACACGTCTTTTATGATACAAGCGTATCGATTAAATGTTAGGGAAGATATCTACCCACTTCTTCTTGCCTGTTGTATCAACACCCGCGTTATAGATGCGCGACAAAAGTCATTTTAATCTTCCAATCTTTTAGCATCAATCAGTATTTGCGCTGTAGCCTCAAATGCGAAGGATGACCACTTATCGTGCTGTAAGCGCTGCTTTTTACAATGGAATTGAGATGATATCTCCAAGACACTCAGCTTGGATATCAGAATCCTCCACTTAGTCTCATAGTGTGGTCAAAATAAATATACAGCTGCTGTATAATTGGTACCACTTCGAGTTAGGGGTTGCGGTATTTGACTCACTACTTCTAGTCCTTGCTGCGATTCTCGACTACTGCAGCACATTGAATCCCTTAGCAAGATGGACCAGAATCCTTGTAATTTCAGTCTAAACAAATTAAAAATCCGAATGAAATCCAGCCTTGTAAGCAATGAGGCTCCCACCTGAATTTGTCCCACATAAAACTTTGTCCCACAAGGCAAAAAAGGCTGTCTCCAGCTGGAAATAAGTAACTGTAGACATGAGCCCATACCAAGTACTGTTACCCGGAGCCAACTGAATCCTAGATTCGTGTCAGGAAGGATCGTCACGTGATAAGGCAGTGACAGAGGTCACTACCCACAGACGAATGATTATGATATCTAATAATATATATTAATATTACAATATATAATATCACCGTAGGAATGACTATAACAGAGAATGTGTGTTTTTAATTATTTTAGTCCTACCACATGATCTCTGAATTAATCCTTTGCCAAAAAAGTTCAACTCAAGTGTATATGTTTAAGTAATGTGATACAGCAACAGTTTTATGTTTATAAAGGCAATAATACATTTACATTTTAATTAATATATATTTTGTAAATGATGGGTGCTTGTGTGTGTGTGTGCATGTGTGTGTGTGTGTGTGTGTGTGTGTGTGTAGTATATTGTTAAAGTTGAAATAATGTATTCATTTGGTTAAGTTGTGTATGAGCTAGCATGTGTGTGGGAGCTAATATTCCACTGCAACTACGAAATATTTATATATATTTGTATATATATATATGTGTGTGTGTGTGTGTGTGCGTGTGTGTGTGTGTATGCATGTGTGGGTGCACGCGCACACACATATGCATACAAGTTTGAGTGTGTGTGTATATGTATGTACACACACACACATATACATATATATGTAAATATACACATATACATTTGTATGTACGTGTGATGTGTGTATGTCTGTGTGCGTGTGTGCTTGCGCGTGTGTGTAGTTATATGGGAAACACTTGGGTGTAATGCAAGAGAATGAAAAACGTGTCGCCAATAGTTAAATTAGTACTTAATACCGTATTTGGAAAGTTAGAGTAACGCAACGCTCTATATAGCATTCTGTTTATCTACCTGTTTATCGTTCCCTGTTAATTAATCTTAATTTTACTATTCTACTAGAATTCCTATTATTACAGGATATATTTTTATCTTAATTGTGATACAATTCTGTCTTTGTAAATTTTGACATTTATCTTGGTCTGTCTTGTTTCCTTCATTTTCATTGGCCTTTTTTCTTACCAATTTTGATAATACTTTCTGTTTTCAGAAGAAGAATTGCAAATCTTTCGAGAATACAAGAAATATAAATTATTTTGGTGTTTGATGAAGAGAGGTTGTGATAACATCATTGTTCCCAAATGCATCAATAATCATTGAACTGAAATAATTACAATTCAGAATAATCAGAACGGAATCACTGACTTAGCTGATTCAGTTAGAAAGAGTCATCACGTTTTCTTTGAAGATAAGATTAACAATTATAATAAATAGTTTTATGCCAAATACCGACTGCCGTGCTTTTCTTCATATATAAAGTTGTACACTACTTCAAACAATGTAGGCATACTTGTGTGCACGTGTGCGTCCGTGTGTGTGCGTGTGATATTATTAATTATCCATTGCACGTGTTTCATTTGCTAATAGGAATTACAAAGATTTACATGTTAGATAGATATGTAAGGAATTTCTTGTTTGAAAATCGTCAGGCAGAGAAAAATGAAACACGTGTAATGAAAAATAAATAATATCAAAATACTTCGATCTGCATTTTTTATTATACGATAACTGTTCTCGTCTGTTGTTTATTATCGTAAATTCTCCCATATATATATATATATATATATATATATA
>NC_068993.1:39730886-39732301 GCF_001194135.2 Octopus bimaculoides | reverse complement strand
TATAGGCGCTTGTCTATGTGTGTGTATGTATGTGTGTAAAATTTTTTCCACGGCCTAGTTTTTGACCCCGAATCAGCAGACTTATTCCTTATCCACCTGCAGGGAAATTTCGTAAAACGTATTTTTAGGAATCAGCTAGAACACAGATTGGGGCAGAAGCCCCCATTGATAGAAATACAAAGTTCCGGTCAATGGGTGTAGATTTTGCATCATTAGTGGCATACCAAACGGTGCCAGAAATGAACAGGAGGCTAGTTTATTAGGATAACATATATTTTCCTTCATCTGTCGGGTTGCCAGTTCATGAAGTCAATCAAGGACTTTATAAAAATATGTTCCCGAACTCTCGGCTCTCATGTACTTGTTAGTGGGGAGTATACAAAAAAAAATTATCTTACGTGATGCCGTTTGTTTGTGATTAAAATATGCCCCCAGTTAGACCGTCTGTTTCCGAGGCGGGACATGGAAAGGTGATCGAAATAACAAATCATAAAAATGATGGCCATTATTATTATTATTATTATTATTATTATTATTATTACTACTACTACTACTACTACTACTACTACTACTACTAATACTACTACTACTACTAACAATAATAATAATAATAATAATAATAATGATAATAATAATAATAATAATGATAATGATGATAACAATACTGTTACTACTATTCTTAGAACTATTATTATGATTAATATCATTATTTGGACGAAATACTTGGCAGCATACGTTCTGAGTTTAAATTCCGCCGAGGTCGAACTTACCTTTCATCATTTCGGGATCGATAAAGCAAATAGCAGTTGAACGCTGGGATCGATGTAATCGACACATCCCCTTCCCCCAAACGTGTTGCCCTTATGGCGAAATTTATAATTATTATTATTATTATTATTATTATTATTATTATTATTATTATTATTATTATTATTATTATTATTATTCCTTCGTAACACGGTGTAGGTAAAAATGCACCGGAGTCTTTAGTCATCTGTCAAGTAACAAGAAAGATCTCAGACAGATAATACTTTCCTTAAGATGTGCGCTTAAGAAGATTGCTTTTTGCAAGACATCAATCTTGCATGGGATTTCCAGTTGCCTTAAGAAGGCTTGAAGTTTCAATGGGATTGAGCCCAACGCTCTGATCCCCACTGGTATCCCTTTTACATTACCCTCTCGCATTCCTACTACTGTTACTAGTAGTACTAGTAGTAATTGTAGTAGCAGTAGTAGTAGTAGTAGTAGTAGTAGTAGTAGTAGTAGTAGTAGTAGTAGTAGTATTTGTTGTAGTAGTAGCTGTAATGGGTCTGGTAGGTGGTAATGACGCAGATCATTGGGAGTTCAGTAGTTGTGTATTGTATTTCATTTCTTTTTTTTTTTTTTGTTCCTTATGTTCTGAACCTGACATTTGT
>NC_068993.1:39730660-39730876 GCF_001194135.2 Octopus bimaculoides | reverse complement strand
GTTCAGTAGTTGTGTATTGTATTTCATTTCTTTTTTTTTTTTTTGTTCCTTATGTTCTGAACCTGACATTTGTTGCTGTGAACCCAGATGAAATTAAATGTGGAACTGATTAACACTCAGTAGCACGCGCGTGCGTTTGTTTATCTGAACATGTTTCTGTGCATATGTGTGTATGTACGTGTGTGTGTGTGTGTAAGTGTGAATACATACATACAT
>NC_068993.1:39727778-39730650 GCF_001194135.2 Octopus bimaculoides | reverse complement strand
ATATAAGCGACGAAAACATTTTGATAAACGAAAATTAAATGTTGAAGTGAAACTAACGGTTTTTGTGTGATCTTCAGTGACTTACAAATATCTTCCACGCTGCAATTGTTTTTGTTTCAACACTCGATCTCAGATGAAGTCACTTCCTATGCAAGTACATATCCCTAATATATTGTGAGTTTGCAAGGCTGTATTATCCAGGCGGATACCGTGTTTGCTGGCAGTTCGCTTCCAGATGTCTGCTAACAGTATGGTCCGAATTTGATACCCTTGTTTACAATAAGTTGTTAGATATTAGTAAATATCCTACTCAGAACTGCAAACGTTCTGTAGCGTGTAAAATAACATTTATAATATGGAGAAACATCGAAAATTTATTTTACAGTTATTTACAGTATATTACCATAACCTACACGTGTTTCCACTGCAGCGACTGCATACTGCAAATGCAAACCTTGCTATATTGTCAGTGTAGTTTTACAAGTTTCTGTACTTTAGATGAAGTAAGTGTTTGTTGTTCAGTGTTCAGTAGAAGATAGCGATGTTGCTGTTTATAGGAACCTGACCTATAGCTCACTCCAGCAGTAGCTGTAGGTGGAGCATGATCTTAAAATTAGGTCAAGCCTGTTTTTCTTTTTTGCAGTGTTTCCTAATTGTTCTGTATGCTACCTGTTGAATTCGCACATTGTCTACATAGAAGTATTTAGTTAGGTTTGGTTCATCTCTTGGGGGTTCTGGTTGCTCATTTATTAGTATTGTGTATTGAGTAATATATTCCTTTAAATTGTCCGATATTAACATAAGCGACGAAACCATAATTAATCGTACTAGGCGTCAGAAGAGCGATAATAATAGAACTGACAATCAACGGGAACCAACCATGGAAAAGTACCTCGCCAACAGAGAAAGAGTTGACAGAACTGTCAGAAAGTGCAGTATCTAAACTGACATCATTAGGGGTATCGTAAATAACTCAGAAAATAGGGGAAATAATTCAGGAAAGATCTCTAGTGAAGCCAACGTCGCAAGTAATAATAGCAATAGAGAAACTAGTCTCTGTGATTGCGCAAAATATCAAATGTATCCGCTAGATTCAAAATGCCGTATGAGCTTTATGCCATCAAATTCTTAAATCGATTTCATGCTAAATATGCTGATAATTTACGAAATCAATGCATTTAACAAATA
This sequence comes from Octopus bimaculoides, assembly GCF_001194135.2. NCBI lineage: Eukaryota > Metazoa > Mollusca > Cephalopoda > Octopoda > Octopodidae > Octopus > Octopus bimaculoides. Next base: position 39,729,462 of record NC_068993.1, on the reverse strand, counting down.
AAATAATCTACTAACTTAAAAAATATTTAGCTTCAAATGATGCTTTAACGATTGATAAAACTTAAAATGCTTTAACGATTGTACTTTCCCTTTTAGTGAATCACTGTCATTTTTTTCTAATGAGAGACCACGCGCATACATACATACATACATACATACATACATACACACTCTGAAGTGCTAGGCTCTTACTATATAAGAGGAAAAGACTACGCTTGCGTATGTTTCCCGTAATCTAGATAAAAATAACAAGATTAACGTGAAGTGTAGCTTTTCCTTCACTCACGACCGCTCCATCAAGTCATCAGTTGAAGGCTATGTTTTCGGAATCTATGAGCTAGAAAATATCACGTAAAGAAAAGAGACAGCGAAGCCATTAAAATTCTAAGATGCAACTGCAAGTTTCGATAATGCCACAATTCTGAAGATGACATAACACATGTATTCAGCAGCTATCCAAAAATGTCTTCAAGGTACTACCTCCTACTGTGACATAATGTTCTTGCTAAAAAGATATACAATGCCATCCTCAGAAAAGACTTCCCGGAGATAAATGTTAACACCTGCTATGGAATACATGCATAACAGCACAAGGAATATTGGTGGGATATTCCTGTCAAAATATCTATGAGTGCAAATATAACAGACCTAATAATATAACAGACCATAGATAATAGGGACCGAAAAGTCTAGTTGTCTCACAAATACGAACATTTTCTTTAAAATCTGCGAGAAGGCCAATATCTATGGACATCTGTCTCGAAATCTCTAATCTCTCCACTATGACTCCAAATTAACATTCATACCATTAATTATTAGTACACTTGATTATGTTAGAAAAAGCCCGAGCCACAATCTGGAGAAACTAGGATTTTCAAGCAAAGAAACAGACCGCTAACACAAACTTTACAGATACAATTTCTAAGCGGTACAGTAAAAATGTGCAACACTTTTTTAAATTCGATATGTATTCATTATTATCATGCAAACTCCAGTGAGAGAGCTCTCCAACATAATGCCTTTCAACGTTTTCTAATACTACACCATTTTAACCTTTCTCTTTCTTTAGCTCCTTTCTTTTACATACAGCATTTCGAGTATAACTTGCATCTTGCGCCTATATCTCAAAATATATGAATTGGAGAATAATATTATGTATACAGTTTAGCAGTTATTCTTTTTATAGGCTTTGAAATCAAGGAAAATTCATATAAAGAAAATTATAATTTACATACACAAACTGTACTTCAGAAATTAGTATGTTATTGCCCAGCTTAACGAATCACAGTAATATATTAAATAATTTGCCTACAAGTCTTATACTGAGTTCTTTACTTCCTCTTCGTAGGCTCAAATGCCTGTATACTCACACGCAAACACACACACACGTGTATGTATATATATACGATAATGAGATGCGTACGTTTAGCTATAAATATCGACGTATTTTTAAGAGAGATATACTGTGAGTGCTGAAAAGTTCCTGGCCTTGGATAAAAGAAAATACAGGAAAATCAGTTAATTATTATTTTATTAAACATATTCCCCTGTCAGAATCAAACACTTATTGCAGCTATCTTTCAGTTTATCTAAGCCCTGTAAGAGAAAGCGGAAGTTTGGGCCTCCAACCAGGCCTTTCATGAAACCGTTAAAACTAGGAACTTTTCAGCACCCCTCGTATATA
>NC_068993.1:39726993-39727689 GCF_001194135.2 Octopus bimaculoides | reverse complement strand
TATATATATATATATATGCCATTATTCAGTTTTATTTCAAAATTTCTTGCCAATAGAGAAAAGACCCGCTTTCTAACCTAGATCCAAGGCTTCTTCACTGGAATTTCAACAACATCAACAGAGCATTTTTGTACGTATATATATGTACAGCCTTGTATGTTTCGTTTTAATGTATGTATTCATATGCATATACTTGCATATCTAAACATTCTCATATATACTTAAACGATAAACTTCTAAAAAGTTATATAGATTTTTACAGTTCCAGTGATGGAATGAATCTGTGGTCTTCAAATCAGCTTTCTTCTTTCTGCTTTTAAGAAGCCTAATTTCTCAAGATTGGTATTTAGGAAGTGTGTTACATAGCCCAGTGCCCAATAATTACAGGTATAAGCATGAACTTGTAGTCTGGATAGAGTAACTGCAAATTTCTTGATAGTTCAGCGTAGGTAATTTGTTTTTCGCTGATCGTTAGCTTTATGTTACCATCTGTTGAGCAGTTGATTTCCACAGCTGTACACAATCTCTCTTCTCTATCCCAGATCATTATGCCAGGTCTATTGTATATATACATGCATCTATGTATGTATTTATGATGTATATATGTATTTATGTATGTATGTATGTATGTATGTATGTATGTATGTATGTATATATATATATATATACATATATATATATATATATATGTATATA
>NC_068993.1:39725951-39726731 GCF_001194135.2 Octopus bimaculoides | reverse complement strand
ATATTAAGAGTAATGGTATGACAACAAAAGAATGCATAAGACCTCGATAGAGGAATTTGTCTGTATTATAATATGTGACATTTTTTTTTTATTACCTTGATTACCTTGAAAACTGACGAGATGCCGGAGCAGATTTCCGCCCCGACATCCGAAACTCGGAGTTTTATTATGGCAACCGAATAATTGTCACATATCATATTACAGATACATATCTATATCTATCTATCTATCTATCTATATACATACATATATATATATATATATACACGTGTATATATAGATACATATACATGTTCATATATATACATATATATACACATGCATACACATATGCGCTCATAACTATATCTATTAAACTTTTGCAAGAAGAGGGTTGACCGTGACATCGGAGTGCGAGCTTGTGTGTATCACTATGTGACATATGATATATAAATTGATTCCAAAAACAAATGCAAATGAAATTCATTATATTTGCCAAGCCGTTAAAGTTAAGTATTCAATTAAGGGCTTCAATTAATTTTAGTGTATAATTAAGGTATAATGTGTTGAAATGACGTCAACTATGTGTATTGAAATACTGCAATGACGTCATCATATGTAGCAATTAAACTGATATAACATACTTGCATTAACACCACCAATATTTTAGTATATCAATGGATATTTGCTATCTTAACTTTGACTACATTACATGTATATATGCCTATGCGAACTGCGATACACATATGCATATCTATCTATCTATCTATCTATCTATCTATCTATCGATCTATCTATCTA
>NC_068993.1:39724310-39725846 GCF_001194135.2 Octopus bimaculoides | reverse complement strand
TGTGTGTGTGTGTGTGTGTGTGTGTGTGTGTGTGTGTGTGTGTGTTTGAGTGTGTGTGTGTGTGTGTGTGCGTGCGTATGCATGTGTGTGTATGTGCATTCGTATATGTATATGTCTGTATATGCATGTGTGTATCACACTGTCTGCATATATGCACTTGATATTGACAAAGATGTATGTGTGTGTGTGTGTGTGTATACATATATATATAATATACGCATAAATATGCATATTTATAGATATATACATTCAAATATATACATAAATATACACATTTATGCATATATACATATATACACACATAGATAGATAGATAGATAGATAGATAGATAGATAGATAGATAGATAGATAGATAGATAGATAGATAGATAGATAGGTTCAACCATCATAGTAAAAAGAAAAACGACGGAGAAAATAAGTTCTTAACAGAATGAACGAGGTCATAGAAACATAATTTGTCTGGCTGTGGAAGAAGAAAGAGGAGCTAGGTTGCAAACAAAGGAAAGTATATGGGTATTAATATGGTTACCATTGCTGAACCGCCACCGGGAAGGTTTTTACGGTCTAGAATGATCATTTAGAAATATTCTGATGAAACTAATTCTTCCTGTTCAAAGCTACATTTACCAAAGTCTGATAGAGCAGAATTATTTTTTTTGTTTTAGACGTAATCATTTTCATATACCATCATCATCATCGTCATCATCATCATCATCCTCACCCCCCCCCAACACCTCCGTTTAAGGTCCGTTTTCCATGCTGGTATGGCTCAATCAGTTCCACAGGGTCTGAGGAACCAGTGGACTGCGTCAAGCTATAATGTTTGCAGTAATACAGTTTCTAAAGCTTCATTTCCTTCCTAATGCCAACCAGTTTGTCGTGTGTATGTATATATACTGCCGTATGGCATCCATAGCTCTTTCTTGCGATACAGCACTAAACCTGTGTGAGTGTGTATGCATGTTTGCGTGTATATGTATGTGTATGTATGTGCATGTATATATGTGCCTGTGAATGTTTCCTGTGCATATAATAAAAGTCCTTAAATCGATTTGTTCAGCTAAACTCTTCAACGCGGTGTTCCAGTTTGGCCGCAATCCAATGACTGAAACAAATACAAGATTAAAGATCACTTGTGAAGAACTGAACTTACATTGAATAGCACTAAAAACATTACTTCGCCCGTAAAATACTTTTCAACACAACGCTAACAACAATCCATTGTTCACCAAACAATGCCTCGTATTTTCCCATAAGGAACCACACCTATTTATATATTTCATATTGCAAGTGCTAGACACATAAACAGGTATGTTTTAGACGGGTGGTCCAGACGTACTTTATTGTTTGACGATCCTCGAAAGAAATTATGTGAATGTACAGCCTTAATAGTCAATATATTTAATAAGAGTACATCGACGCTCACTTGCGTCGAGTTTTCTACGACGTCTGGGCTTAGCCTTCTTCTCCACAAGTAATACCACACACACATTTCAATATATGTATGATGTATATATATATATATATATATATAT
>NC_068993.1:39721294-39723719 GCF_001194135.2 Octopus bimaculoides | reverse complement strand
ATATATATATATATATATAGACAGACAGATAGATAGATAGATTGATAGATAGATAAAGAGAGATACATACATGCATACATTCGTACATACAGAACTATGTAACCACCTTCATTATCTTGCAGCTGTTTGCGCAATAAAAAGCAGTGTCCTCAGAACTGAGTGCTTGTGCAACTTCGTATAGCTTCATCGAAGCCATATTTGGATGCGTTTTGTTGTCCTTGTGCAGCTCTTGTTTAGCCTTCCCCGAAGAGGTCCATAATCAAATACATAGCAAAGTTGATGATTTGGTCCTTTCTTTTTAATACAGTGAAGTTTCGTTGGCTGCTGCTTCTAGCAAGTCAAACATCTACGTAGAGCCCACTTGTTAGTCCTATACTGAGATTTTATTGCTATTGTTGAGTACGTTATTTAGCCAAATCTTTATCTGATTGAGCTCACTTATAACCAAACGTGTTCTCGATGTGGTCGCCTTATTCGGTTTTTGAGTTTTCGTATGGAAATTTCATCACATAATGTGTATGTATGTCCATTTGAAGCAATGGTTCTCAACTGTCTTTTATTTTACCCAAGGACTCCCTTAATTATTATTTTATTCTGGTGGACCCCCAAACCCATTTGATGTTTAAAATCTAGTTGTATGGATACTTCTTTCAAAATTCGTATTTTGCTTCCCGCACATTAACTTGTGTTAAGTGAATTCTGTAAAATGTCAGAGAAAGAACCGTAGCTTTTTCTTGCAATAAATACTACGAAAGTAACATTTTATCATGCACTTTCAATACACTACCGCGGGTGCCCAATTGATTATTTTGCTTATCTGAGCCCCCAAATATCTTATATGGACCCTGGTTGAGAATCACTGATTAAAAGGAAAACAAATAGATATAATTTGAGTTAACTGATACTTCGAGCAGGTTGATCGACCGTGAAGAGCACTCCTACATGTAAAACGAAATTTTTGCTGACAATGGTGCATATTTAATTGACATAGCAATTTGATATTACTGGTACTTTTTTTTTTATTCATTGGAAATTATAAATTTCTAAATGGCCTCCGTTGGGATTTAAACACAGAGTATGTTAGACTACTATAAAACGTTTAATTGGGCACCCTGATGTTTTGCCAATTATTCTACCACTATATATTACATGAGTAAATGACGGACGCATTAGCGTAGCTCGCTAGAAAGAGCAGCAAAACCTTTCCCTCGATTTACTCACAAAGAAAATTTGTGTGTTGAGAAGGTTGCTTCTGAACCACATGGTTCTTGGTTCAGTCCCACTGCGTTTTATCTTGGACAAGTGCCTTGTACAATAGTCCCGGGTCGTCCAAAACCTTGTGAGTAGATTTGGTAGACGGAAACTGAAAGAAGCCAGTCGTGTATATGTGTATATATATGTCATTGTGTCTGTGTTTGTGCCTCCCACCACCACCAGCCTCACTTGACAATAGGTGTTGATGTGTTTACGTCCCCGTAACTTATCGGTTCAGCAAGAACGATCCGAGAAGAATGAGTATCACGATTAAAAATAAAAAAAAGCTGCTTGGGTCGATTCATATGACTAAAAATTCTTCAGGGCGGTGCCCCAGCATGGCCACAGTCTAATGATTAAAACAAATAAAAGATAGCAGATAAAAAAATATAATTGTAGATTTGGGATGACGACTGGAATGTGTCTGTTCGAGCAAGAGTAAACACAGGGTTAAGTACCAACGAAAGCATATACTATAAAAGAAAGCCTATGTGCAGTTAATCGACATACGAGAAGCAGCAGCTAAGTCTCCTTCATAATATTTCCGGTCGAATTACATAACATCTTTGTGGCTTTGTGGATGCGAAACCATTGGTCACTGTATGAGCGGAATGAATTTGAGTAACTGTGACCATAATTTACTTTAGCCTCTCCATTCTTATAAACATCAAGTAGCTACGTAGCTCGCTTTGTGATCGTGTGTGCACCAAACCACACGTATGTGTATGCTTACATTTTCGTGGATGCTTGTATGAGCGAGAGTACACGCGCCATGGAGATTGCGTGAAGGCTTTTATACATCCATATACGTTAACGGTTATTTTTAATACTTTTCTCGCTGTATTGCGTGTTCGTTTCTTTTTTGCATCAGTGATTTTATTTTTGATCGTATATAAACGAAAGTATTTCCTTCGTATTGGTCCTTTTACTTTTTTTTACGATACAAGAAGATACATTGTGGAAGTGTTATGTTAAGGAGTCGTATCAATTTATCAACCGATGAGACACATCTGCACCGCAGGACGCTCCTGATCCAGTTGTTAAGTGTTCCACCCGTGAGGGATTGATGCTAGATCTGTTGAAACAATTGTCATTAATAAAAATTCTCGTATATTTCATCTTTCGTTTTTCATTTATCATATATATATATATATATATATATATATATATA
>NC_068993.1:39720177-39721225 GCF_001194135.2 Octopus bimaculoides | reverse complement strand
TGTGTGTGTGTGTGTGTGTGTGTGTGTGTGTGTCTGTATGTGTGTGTGTCTGTGTCTGTGTCTGTGTGTGTGTGTGTATGTGTGTGCGGGAGTGTGTGTATAGGCGCACGCATGGACGCGTGTGGTATAGATTCAGGTTTGCAATCTTATGGTTTTCGGTTCATTGTGTGTCCTCTTAAGGAATGATTTCTATTATTGCCCAGGGCCAACCAATTCGATCATTGTGTTTACCTCCCAGACCTTTTTCACAATCGCTTTTGTTTTATGTCCTTGAAAGAATAAGTTTCAAAATATTTAGCATCGGGAGAGATTTGTTCCTCTTACACCTTCAAGGCGTTGGTCTATCATGGCTGCAGTCCAAAGACTAAAACAACTGGAAGAATATATACCTATTTAGGAACTTTTATAAAGTCCAAGAAAACGTGAAATGATTCTTTCGTGGATCTCGAAGCAAACAACGCTATAAATAATAGCACACAAATATTGATGTATTACAGCTTTATAGATAGAAAATGTCGGTTTCAAGCCCATGGTTTCGAACCCAAATCTCCTGTGAACGCGACAGGCGTTTTACCATTGTGGCAAAGAATTCCTCAAATTACTCTGACCGCTTTACAAATTTAATTCTTACCAGTGAAAATTGTATGTCGTTGACGTCATGAGATTTTTCTTATATAAACTTCGAGAAGGCGTAGAATGATTGCCTTTTGCAAAGGCGGACACGAAGTAAATATGTGCATGTAAAGAGAGAAAGAGAGAGAGAGAGAGAGAGAGAGAGAGAGAGAGAGAGAGAGGGGAGGGAGAGAGATATACATAAGCACATATATACATACAAAGATTTATATATACATAAATATAAACATATCTACCTACCTATGTATATACGCATACAAATACACACACACATATATATGTATGTATGTATATTTTTATATACAGGTATATATATATGTGTATATATACATACATATGTACATATATATATATATGTATGTATATATATATACATATATATATATAAATATATATATATATATATATATATATA
>NC_068993.1:39717639-39719918 GCF_001194135.2 Octopus bimaculoides | reverse complement strand
CGCTCAACCAGGGATGATCTTGGGCTAAGCAAATTGCATGCCTGTCACTTACTAATAGTTTCATATTAGGCGTAATATTTCGTCTTTCGACTATTCTACCATTTGAGTCATTGAAGAACGAAATAAATTGTCGCGATATTTACTTAGAATTATCTTCAAATGTTTCTTCATCTCATAATTCACTCTATCTCGCATTTACGTTCGATGTGCTCTCTTTATCTTTTACCCTCACTCAATCTCTCGTTCTGGTCACTTTCTCTCTCTCTCTCTCTCTCTCTCTCTCCCTCTCTCTCTCTCTCCCTCTCTCTCTCTCCCTTTCTCCTCTTGCTGTGTCCACAGGCAGGTGACGATGTATTGGCATTTTGAATCTGCCTTCTATAGCTCGAATTTCTTGTTCATTAGCTATTTGTCGGTCAAAGTTAAAGCATACAGTCGATGTTTTTCAATTTTACTTTTAATATTAGTTTTCCTATTGAATCAGGCTCAATCTTCTAAAATCTTATTTCCTGTAAACAAGAGAGAAGGTCTTTTATGCACACTCGCCTGTTTCTATATTATCTCTTTCTTTAAATCCATCATTTTCAAACAATCATCTGAATATTATCAATAATAATAATAATAGTGATAATAATAAAAATAATAAATAGCGTTTGCACCGTCAGCATCAATTCGTAAAAGTTGTAGGTTACCTTCACATGACTCTTAAGAAATTAAGAAACGTTTTATTGTGAAGTCAGAATGTTGTTAATAAGTGAATCTCTTAGAAATCTGGGTTTTATTGCGTCTTAGTTCCGTTGTTCGTGGTCTGGTGAGTGTCGTATCAACAAAAGCTTGAATGGTCTACAGATTTGAGATGTCACAGAGATTGCTTCGACCTGCACACAAGCACTGGAACGTGTGAGCAAATGGGGGATATGTCAATGGAAAAATTTCTGCTAAAAGAAATAATAAGAACCATTGAAAGCAATGAGATATTAATGGTGATTTACAAAAGATATAAGGTTTTTCATCAACGTTATAACAAAATGTTCATACACTGTCAATTGAGTAATGTTCTTCAAAGCTCTATGTGTTTATATGGGAGTGCGCAATAGTGAGCAATAGTGAGCAATAGTGAATTTTGTCTTTCTGTGTTTGGCCGTATATGTAAATGTAAACGTAAATCTAACTGTAAAATGTGTCGGTGGTGTTGGTGGTGGGAGGGCGTGGCCGGAGCGCTACAGATGTTTATGAATGCTCTTGTCCATGTGTGACTGTAAGTTTTTGTGATTTTCCTCTATGTTCATATATATATATATATATATATATATATATATATATATATATATATATATATATATATATATATATATATATATATATATATATACACGCATGTATATATATGCATATATATACATATATATATATATATATGTATATATATGTATGTATATGTATATATGTATATGTGCGTGTATATATATGGATGTATGTGTATATATGTATGTATATATATATATATATGCACGTGTAAGTATATATCTATGTGTGTGTGTATGAACATGCACGCTAACTAGCAAAGATGTAATAATGTGCACACATATATGTGCAAGTGTTAACGCGTGAGAGAGGAGATAAAAAAAAACTACTTAAATACTAATAAATACTAAATGAATATTCGAAATGTTCCTCCTTCTCTTTCGATATCTCCACCTACTCCTCCACCTTCTCCCCCACCTCTTCTTCTTCGTCATCAGCATCAGCAGCAGTAACACCATTCGTCATCGCACCGCCACCAACAGCACCACTACCACCAATAACAACAATAACATTATCTTCTCTTCATTACCAGCCTCATCTTCTCCATAATCACCACCATCACTATCACCATCATCATAAGCCTTAGTAATCATCAATCATCATCATCACCATCATCATCATCATCATCATCACCAATACCATCTTCGTCATAATTACTACTATGAGGACCAGCAACAGCATCATCATCATCATGGTCACCATCATCATCATCGTCGTCGTCGTCGTCGTCGTCATATTCGTCTTCATTATCATCATGGTCATCGTAATTATCATTAAGCCCTACTCAATAATCGTCACAACCTCCGACACTACACTTCCACTATTGACAACCCCACTCCACCACCACCACCACCACCACCACCACCACCACCATCATCATCATCATCACTTTGCTTGTCATTGCGTTCCCTCCGTCTCCACCACACATAACCAAAGTCTGTTAAAGCAACTGCCGCCACCACCACCACCAACACCAC
>NC_068993.1:39709007-39711627 GCF_001194135.2 Octopus bimaculoides | reverse complement strand
AGAGAGAGAGAGAGAGAGAGAGAGAGAAAATTGGTCTGCAAGTATGAGTGTACATTTTTCTGGAAGTATATTTCAATGTATGAATATTGTAAGTGTAGTTATGCTTGTATGTATGTATGTATGTATGTATGTATGTATGTATGTATGTAGGTGGGTAGGTAGGTAGGTAGGTAGGTAGGTACGTGCGTGCGTAGGTATGTTGGTATGGATGGATGTAATTATAATACACAGTATTTACGCATGTTTTTACTATGTATGTACGCAAGCAGGTATGTATATCCACATGCAGGTTTGTATGTAGCTGTGTATGTATATATGTATGTATCTATAAATTTGATATGCGTACATAAATATTTCAAGAAAAAATGCATAAGAAACTAAATATTTAGATATTTTCTTATCGAAATTGTTTTCTTTTTTTTTATCAAAATAATAATTCACTGCAGGTGATTATTATAACTAATGAATATTTCATATTTTGCCGACGTAATTAAAAATAACAAAAACAATGGCGGTGTCGGATATGCCGGCAAAATCGACGTTGTATTCAAAGTATAGCGGTGGTAGGGATGATGGTGGTGGTGGTGTTGCTCGTGGTGGTGATGGTGGTGGTCTTTTCATTGGTGGTGGTCTTTTTTACTGGTGGTATTTATTAGTAGCGGTAATAGAAATGAGAGTAGTGGTAATGATTTTGGTGATAGCGCTGATAGTGTTGATGACGGCGACACTTACCATCTGATTAGTTTACGGATGATGCTTATAATAAATAAGCTAGTGCTGCTGTTGTTGCTGCTGCTGTTGCTGCTGCTGCTGTTGCTGCTGCTACAACTGCTGCTACTGATGATGATGATGATGATGATGATGATGATGATGATGATACAGTTGGTGCTTATGCTGTTTATGATAATGATGATAGGAAGACGGTGATGAAGCAGCGATGGCGATTGCTGTTTCTTTCTTTCTAGAAATTTTATCATTCGAAAAAGCGCAGTTGTGATATCCGTAATGGAATAGTCAAAAAGTTACAACCAAACAAATTCGTTTTGCAAAGTGGGATGCGCAGATAGACTAAAACATTCTTAAGCAGAAGATGTAGTTTGTTCATGCACAATAAAACATAGAGAGGTTAACCTCCGTCGATGGACAACGAGAAACCAGCTGTTTGATGAGCTGAATCCTGCTCCTGAACAAACAATTCAAGTACATGTACCTTTAATGGTATTGCCACTCAGGATTAGCGTGACGTATTTGTAACAAGGATGTACTTTGCGAATTATAGGTAAGGCTTCTATACAGTTTACGTTAATCCAGAATCATCCACAAAGTGTAAGTCGAGCATTTGCCAAAGATACCAAATGCAACGAACTCAAACCCGCATGGATGCAAAACGAAGATCTTAAATATTTTGCAATGAGTGAAGAAGTATGAAAATGAAGGTGGAAAAGAAAGAGAAGACGTAGAAAAGTGAGAAAAATTAAGAGGTAGTAGTAGTAGTAGTACTACTACTACTACTTTGGCTATGATGGGAATGATGATGACGACGATGACGACGATGATGACAGCGATGATGATGACGACGATGATGATTATGATGATAGCAAAAATGAAATCAACAAAAATACATCGTCATACTGTCTTCATTGGCATTTTAATTCGTGATTATAAAACATTTAAGGACAGATGTGGTTCCTATCTTTAAGACACGGATAAGGCTTCACTTGAAGCATATTTAAAAATCATTAAACTTTAAATAAACGAAACAAAAACAAATCTGTGATTAGATGAAAGATAGAAATATGCAGCATTAATGATGAACGAGTTAGAGGTGACGAATGCTGCTAATACGTAACAGTAAAATGGCGGAAAAAGAAAACGAAAGGAAAATGAATAGAATAAGATTTAACAAGGAAAATACGGAGAGAAAAAAAAGCATTTGGCGATGAAGGGGAAAATGACAAAAGCACAAAAGACAAATACAATACTGCTGCTGGTGCTGGTACTACTACTACTACTACTACTACTACTACTACTACTACTACTACTACTACTACTACTACAAGAAGCAACTGCATTTGAAAAGTTCTCTCGCCATGTTAGAAGCTTATTAACTCTCTACCTCTCTGTCTCCCTTCAGAAACAACTTAAAATATTCTGGCATTACTTTTCTATTTTGCTGAGTTTTTGTCACAGCTTGCTCTAATGCTTTAAACACAGTCATTAGAAGGGAGGTTATGGAATAGTTTTATAAACATTTTAATTTATTTCTTCTTTGCGGCATTATAAAAATCATGGATATTAAAAAAAAGTTGGTTTTTTTTCTCGTCAAAGTTATAAACATAGTCTTTTACTCTTTTACTTGTTTCAGTTATTTGACTGCGGTCATGCTGGAGCACCGCCTTTAGTCGAGCAAATCGACCCCAGGACTTATTCTTTGTAAGCCTAGTACTTATTCTATCGTTCTCTTTTGCCGAACCGCTAAGTGACGGGGACATAAGCACACCAGCATCGGTTGTCAAGCAATGCTAGGGGGACAAACACAGACACACAAACATAGACACACAAACACAGATGCACAAACACACACATATATATATATATATACATATATACGACGGGCTTC
>NC_068993.1:39706412-39708972 GCF_001194135.2 Octopus bimaculoides | reverse complement strand
CATGTGGTTGGTAAGCAAGCTACTTACCACATAGCCACTCCTTTTTTTTTACTCATCAACGTTGGAGGCTTACTTGCTCGCCCGCGATGCACCCACTCGTTCCCGGTCATCTATAATGGAAATCTTCATTCTCTCCCCTGTTACATAATAACCTTTTCATTCTCAAATTTAAATATTCTTTTCTCCTCTAGGCACAAGGCCCGAAATTTTTTTTGGTGGGGAGGGGCCAGTCGATTAGATCGACCCCAGTACGCAACTGGTACTTTCATCCCGAAAGGATGAAAGGCAAAGTCGACCTCGGCGGAATTTGAACTCAGAATGAAAAGACAGACGAAATACCGCTAGGCATTTCGCTTGGCGTGCTAACGTTTCCGCCAGCTCGCTGCCTTACTCTCAAATTCAAATATTAATAGATAAGTTAATGCTGAAAGGTTGCAAAAGAACAAAGAGCAATGCCAGATGCTGCGGGTCGATCACCGGATAACATATGATATGGTTCCTCAACTGTGGATTTTGGATTGTTTGAAAATATTTGTCAGCTGAATTCATTGTTTCAAATTATGTATTGGTTTAGTGCAGACATTTAAGTGAAATTTGGACGGAAAATGTGTACAGTGTTGGAAATTGGAAAGAGCAAAGAAAACGGTATGAGTATGGTAGAAAATGACTGAGTTAAAACCCTTTAGGGCTTCATGGGCCACTGTGATCGTAGACTCAGATATCAGAAACCCGATATCGTACTGGTTATAGCAGAATGGTCGAAAATGAAGGAAAAACTAACGTGATATGAACCGCGGAGAAATCAAATAGCTGAGGTTTTTGAAAATAGAGTATATTAGATATTTTGATGGAAATAAGAATAAAAATAAAAGATACTACTAGTAGTAGTAGTAGTAGTAGTAGTAGTAGTAGTAGTAGTAAAGATGATGTTGACGGCGACGACGACGTTGATGATGATGATGATGATGATGATGATGATGATGATGATGATAGTGACATTAATAATAATATTGATGTGATGACGGTAATATTAATGATGATGATAATATTCATCATGATGATATGGCGAGAAGGAGGAGGAAGGAGGAGGAGGCAGAGAGGGATCATCACCATCACCATGTAAAGAGTATGAGGGTAGGCTAATCAAATGCCAAATAACAAAATTAAAATTAGAGATAGTAGAAAAAAGTACAAAAAAAAATTAATAAATCGAGAGCAAATCAATAACAAAAGCACTGATAATTATCTGTTAATTAAATTAAATTGTGACTAGTGGAGTTAAGTTTTACAAATGTTTAGATTTTCGAAATATCTAAGAATGTGTGGAAATATCTTAGAAAGCTAAAGAGGATTTAATTGGTGTTAAAATGGATATAGTCGTCGATTGTGTGCGATTATTAATGGCACTCCGTCAGTTGCGACAACGAGTGTTCCAGTTGATCCAATTAACAGAACAGCTTGCTCGTGAAATTAACGTGTAAGTGGCTGAGCACTCCACAGATACGCGTACCCTTAACGTAGTTCCCAGAGAGGTTCAGCGTGACACAGAAAGTGACAGGGCTGGCCCTTTGAATTACAGGTACATTTTTGCCATCTGAGTAGACTGGAGCAACGTGAAATAAAATAAAGTATCTTGCTCCAAGACACAACGTACCGCCGAGAATCGAACTCGTGACCTTACGACCGCGAGCCGATTACCCTAACCAGTGAGCCACGCACCTTCACGATTCAAGATTCATAAAAAACATTAGGAAGTTATCAACCATGAATATATTTGCAACTTAAATTTCATTCTTAGTTCTACTTTAGTAGTAACTACGTAGAATTGTCAGAACGTCGGACAAAATGCTTTACAACATTTCTTCAGGCTGGTTACATTCTGAGTTCATATTCCACCGAGGCCAACTTTGTCTTTCATTCTTTCATGGCCCAGAAAAAAAGCACCAGTTGAATACTCAAGTCAATGTAATGAACTTACACTCTGCCTAAAAAGTTGCTGGCTTTGTGTAAAAATTTGAAACTATTATTGGTTTTGTAAAGGCGACGAACTGGCAAAGTTGTTAGCACGTAGGACAAAATACTTACTGGTGAATCTCTGAGTACAAATCCCGCTGCTGTCAACTTTGCTTTTCATCCCTTCGGGGTCGATAAAATAAAGTAATATTCAAGTACTTGAGTCAACGTAATCATCTTTACCTCTCTCTTAAAAAATTGCTGGCCACGAACCCTACAAAGGACTAGCATCCCATTCAGGTGAGTTAGTGTATGTGTGTGTGTGTGTGTGTGTGTGTGTGTGTGTGTACGTATGTATGTATGTATGTATGTATGTATGCATGTGTATATATGTGTGCATATATTTATGATTGTATGTAGGCGTAGGAGTGGCTGTGTGGTAAGTAGCTTGCTTTCGAACCACGTGGTTCCGGGTTCAGTCCCACTGCGTGGAACCTTGGGCAAGTGTCTTCTACTATAGCCTCGGGCCGACCAAAGCCTTGTGAGTGGATTAGATAGACGGAAACTGAAAGAAGCCCGTCATATATATATATATGTATGTATATAT
>NC_068993.1:39700256-39705377 GCF_001194135.2 Octopus bimaculoides | reverse complement strand
ATATGTGTGTGTGTCTGTGTGTACACACACGCACCCAAATACATAAGATATTAACAAATATGCATGAACACACATGCATACAAATAAACAATTCACTCACAAATACAATCAGGTTTGTACGTAAAAACCTTCCTGCACACGCATACATGTGCATACACATACACACAAATGCACACAGGAACATACATAATCACAGAAACGCACATACACATAAACACAAGAATACAAGCACATACCTAATTACTAAATTATGCATACACACACATATACATGAACGCATACACATATACGCAAACCATATATGCACAAATGCACAAACATATACACAAACACTAATATACACATATACAAACACGTACATGGAAGCAACAAGCGCATATAAAATACACACTTGCACATAGAAACACACAAACACGTGCTCATACACACACATATACATACATACATACATACATATATACATGCATACAAAATATTTGTCAAGCAATAAGAGCTCGGAGATGTTTGTTATGTGTTTTTAAGTGTTTGTGTTTCGTGTTTGTTTCGTTGTTCGTCAATGAGGTGTTACATACAATTTGTGAATGAACTAACGTCAGCCATCAACTCTAAATGATATTGTGTTAATCAACAATGCATTTCGGAAATCATTAACTGATAAAAACTGACAGCTTTTGTTGTTTTATATTTTCACGTTTTGTTTCTTTTATTTTCTGTATCTCGAAACGGCGTTCATTAAACAAGCGTAAATTAAGTATTGTTTCATTTAGATGCAATAATGAAATGGTATCAAGATTTAAATTAATTTCTTTGTCTTCTTTATTTGTTGTTGTATTGTTCTGTTTTTGTGGATTCTTTATGTTCATGTTATTGTTGCTGTTGCTGTTATTATTATTATTATTATTATTATTATTATTATTATTATTATTATTATTATTATTATTATCATCATTATTATTATTATTATTATTATTATTATTATTATTATAAAAGAAATTACATTGTATTATATCATTATCTACTTTATATAATTATAAATGAAATCACTACTACAGTTGTTGTTGTTGTTGTTACTAACACAACTACTACTACTACTACTACTACTACTAATGCTATTAATACTACTACTACTACTATTACAGAAGATATTCTTGTGGTTATTACTATTATTTTTTAAAATAAATATTGTTGTTTTCTTTCCTGAAATTATTATTATTGTTGCTGTTGTTGCCGCCCTTCTTCTTCTTCTTCTTCTTCTTCTTCTTCTTCTTCTTCTTCTTCTTCTTCTTCTTCTTCTTCTTCTTCTTCTTCTCCTCCTTCTTCTTCTTAGCGATTGCATATATCGCCTCGGTAGTGTACCACCGCCTAGCCGTCGTACCTTGTCCTAAGAAAACTCTGACAAGATAGCAGCGCTTTCTTTTCCGATTCTTTTAGAAGGGACATGTTCCACTAGTCAAAAAATCCGTGGTAGTCTCGGGATGTCATCCTTAAAGATGTGGTGCCACACTTCGAGGATGTCGTTCCTACAAAAATATCTAGATCACTACGATGATGTTGACAACGACGAAAACGAAACTAAGGGAGAACTGGTGTTGGCGTCTTTCGTGCAACAAATCTTTCCGCGGCTCATCTCATTGACAGAGCTGCAGTCATGGGTCAAACGTAGATCAAGGTTGAACGTCTGGCATCTAGAATATTGCCAGACGCTCACAGCATTGCACCAGCTGTCCAAAACCGTTAGCGGGAAAACAACCCAAGATTTCTCTAGGGGGCTAGTTGAGGGCATGTGTGATGATGGCTTAGGATTGAATCTAGGCACCAACGAGAAAAGTCTGAGTAGTCTCTTCTACAGAGTGTCCACAAAGTCTGGGTACATGGGGATTAACACATACTTTAAGAAATCATTATTTCTTATATACAATTGTTTAAGTTATGATTTTATTTACTCCGGGTACCCAGACTTTGTGGACACCCTGTAGAGGACCTTTGGGTTGCAGATCTTGAACAATTACCTAAAGTCTTTGGCATAGCAGTGCTAGAAACGTGCATTACCCGTTCGAGACAAGCTCTTCAGGCATGGAAGTAGTCAACAGACGAACTTGCCCGAGATGCTTGCTAGGGAACGAAACCGTCCTGCATGCACTAATTCAGTGTCCGTCCATTAGGAGGTTGTGGGAATGTATGGAGCAGCTGTTGTCGCGTGTAAGACGAATTCTACTGTCTGCCGTGTGTATAGTGAAGATTGATGCACCACCTTCCCTTAACAGAGAAGGAAGGCAGATCTTTCTCTGCTTAATGGCTGTGGCAAAAGAGGCTGTGTGGTGGATCCGTCTGAATGGTTTGAAGAAAGGCACATTCCTTTCTGGTCAAGCCCTAAATAATTTCTTCAAATAGCACTTGAAAAGGAAGGTGAGGGTAGAGAGGGAGGTGGTGCCTTCTAGTGTGTTTATCAAAAGGTGGTCGACAGTGGCAAGACTGGTGAGACTGAATGGATCTACTCTGAATATGCTTTTCTATGTACGAGGAAAGAACTGGAAGAAGGTATTTTTCAGTGCCTAAGAGATGGCAGAGTAATCCGGGATTTTTGTGTGAGGTTAACCCCAGGTTACCCTAAGTGGACTGCTCTGCTATTACTCTTTTACTCTTTTACTTGTTTCAGTCATTTGACTGCGGCCATGCTGGAGCACCACCTTTAGTCGAGCAAATCGACCCCAGGACTTATTCTTTGGATGGCTAGTACTTATTCTATCGGTCTCTTTTGCCGAACCGCTAGGTTACGGGGACGTAAACACACCAGCATCGGTTGTCAAACGATGTTGGGGGACAAACACAGACACACAAACATGCACACACACACATATATATATACATATATATACGACGGGCTTCTTTCAGTTTCCGTCTACCAAATCCACTCACAAGGCTTTGGTCGGCCCGAGGCTATAGTAGAAGACACTTGCCCAAGATGCCACGCAGTGGGACTGAACCCGGAACCATGTGGTTGGTAAGCAAGCTACTTACCACACAGCCACTCATTCTATTTATTTATTTTTTTATTTATTATTTATCTACTTTCTATCATATACCCACTGTTTAATGTGGTAGCACCCCTCTAATATGGTAGTATCCCTTTAATGTGGTAGCATCTCGCCTTGATTGATATTAAACCCACATGTTTCGTTTTTTTTTTTTACTGTAACTCGTCCTTCGATATAGTCCTCCATGTCTTGAGCCCTTGTGGCCAATAAAAGAAATCATCATCATAATCATCATCATCATCATCATCATCATCACCATCTTCCTCATCATTGCTATTATTATTATTATTATCATTATTTCATGTTTGACTTTTGTTCTCACCCAGAGACCTCAAGAGACAACAAGTTAGAAGTTCATGTAGGTGTTATGCCTAGGGTACCATATATAGGATTTGTACATAGTGTTGTTCTAGAGAATGTTTTATCATCATCATCATCATCATCATTATTATTATTATTATTATTATTATTATTATTATTATTATTATTATTATTATTATTATTATTATTATTATTATTATTATTATTATTATTATTTAACACTTCAAACACTTAATTACCTATAATTTAATAATCATCGCGATTGTTTCATTTTGCTAATGTTTAGTGAATAGATCGTATTCGATAAGCTCTGCAGTGATTCCTTGTTTTAGTTGTTTTTACAATTTAATTATTCAATTATTCATTTATTTATATATTTATTCGGGGTTTCTGTTTTTTTTTAGCGATTCCTGGAGGCGTTACAATTCATGTGACCCTGTACTGAACAGAAATCTCCAGATTTATCTCAAGATAAAGGCGTGAAGAATTCCTGAGCATTACATGACACAATATTGTAGAGTGAACTGACACGCTCGTACATGACTATCAGTGGACTGGAAGAGTCTAATAAATAGATTAAGCCAGTAGACAGTTGAGGTCGAACAGTGAGAGCGTTAGTCTCGTTATTGACTCTGCGTTGGAGTATTGGATTGTTACTGTGGTGGCCAAAGGTGTAGAACATAGGTATGGAAATTAAAATTTGTATATTAAATGCCCAAAACTATATTTAATTTGCAATATATCATTACTTGGGCTAAAGTTTGGAACACAGCTCTGAAAATTAGAATTTTTATATTAAATAACCGAAGTTGTATTTGAACCGAATTGTATTTGAGCATAACAATTTTAATTTTAAAAATAATGTTCCAAACTTTTGGTCACAACTATATATACGCTGCTAGTTTCTAATACCAAGCAAGTCATTGTTCAAAGACAAAGCATTTGTATATAGTGTCTGCCAATTCAATGCAACCATGATGGTATCACATATATGTAATACGCAAAAATCAACAGATTCTAGTACGTAACATCGATAGAATCACACGGAGAAAATCCTCCTCTTGTTGGTGTTGAAAATCTAAAATGAAAGAAAAAATGGAATTAGCACAAAGGAAATAAATCAAATCAACCTAATGGTGTTGCGGGAGCATGGCCGAATCTCTCGAACAGGAACTAGTAAAAGAAAAATGATACGAGACAATTAAAAATGCAATATGTCCCATGCTCAGTGTATAATGTCTCCAGATAATTTTCAAAGAAAGAAATTTTGTCGTGAAATAAGCCTGAAGGTATTAAATAGGAAATAACATAGCGATCTAAGACATGAAAACTAAAATCAATATAGAAGCCTATTATTAACTTGGCTATTCATTAAGATAGCATAGTCTACAAAACTCACGACTTTGAAAAAGACAGTTGATCATACCTCAAGTGTCAATACATATATATACATATACATACATACATATATATGCATATATATATCATATATGTATATATGTATGTGTGTGTGTGTGTGTATATATACATATACATATGTATATATATATGAATATATTTCTACATATATATGTGTATATATGTATGTGTATACATGTTTATATATATGTATTCGTAAATATAGTTGTAATTTTGTGTTTCTGTCAATACTAAAATGTATATATCTATGTATACTTTTATATAGATACGTCTGTGTATATATACATATATTTATGCATACACACACACACACACACACACACACACACACACACACACACACACA
>NC_068993.1:39699581-39700241 GCF_001194135.2 Octopus bimaculoides | reverse complement strand
TGTGTGTGTGTGTGTATATATACATATACATATGTATATATATATATACACCATCGATAAAATAATTCAATTATTAGATATATCCAAAACAATAATCTCTATTTTATGAATCTTGTGTATGGACATGTTCCATTTGAAAGGCGGTTTTACCCCTAAAGTGTTATCTATTGTTGGAAACCGTGTAAAGAATAGCGCCTGTACAGGAAGACTACGGATGTTGTTCACAGAACAAAACTGTAGTGTTGCATTACAAATAGTTCACCTGTATAACGGTTGGCCCTTTATATTTGCAAGTTTGAATCACTTTCGTCAAAACCCCTTTAGTGACTTCAATTTCTACACACTATTGTATGAATTATATTTTGCTTATTTAAATAAATTCATCCCAGGCATTATCGTCGCCATCTTCAAAGTCGTTGCCGCTGACGTCATCGTTATCATGATGTTCTTCATATCATGGTGGTGGACTCCAAGCTACGTCTTCGATACGAGATCCACTTCAAATTTCATATGTACTTGAGCGTAGCAAGGTATTCCTTACATCCCGTTATGCGATCCCCATACATACTCACATATGTACATATGTACACGTACACACACCGACACGCTTTTGCAAATATGCATCTAGCATATATATATATATATATATATATATATATA
>NC_068993.1:39698408-39699241 GCF_001194135.2 Octopus bimaculoides | reverse complement strand
ATATATATATATATATACATATATAACTCGGGTGTCAGTTTATTGCAAAGAACCAAATGTAAGGGTATAAATATATATACATGCGTATACACTCACACACACACATATATAAGCATACTTATATACATTTACATAAGCATGTGTAAAAGCACTCGTACATAATTGCATACATACATACATTCATACATAAACATAGATATTCTCATATATTTGGCACTTTGCAATAGACTCCCTCATTCCCTTTCCCCTGTGAACAATTACACCACCAGCACAACTCCTATTCTCAGTTCTTCTTTTATCATTTCTTCATTAAATCTTCCTCTCTTTCATTTCCAATTCTGTCACTTATTATCGATCTTCATTTTTCTTAATTCTTCTTTTATTTTATTTATTTATCTTTTACTTCAATTTTTCATAGATTTAATGATTCTTTCTCAAAGAACATACAACTACAGTTTGTATAGATGTGGAGTCGCTTTTCTTTTTTCGTTTTTTAAATCTGAATAGTTTTGGGGTTTGTTTTTAAAACTTTATTTGTCTTCTTCACTGCTGCAGCTGTTGTTGTTTTTGATGTTGATGTTGTTGTTGCTGTTGTTGTTGTTGTTGTTGTCAGACCGCAAACACGCCATTATTTCTATCTTCACATTTATATTCATTACTAGAACGAACACAAAGACATCAGATTTTTTTACACATAACTTTATACTTACATATATTAACACAAACATGCATACATATATATACACACACATACACATGGATATTACTTTTACGTATGAGTATATATATATATATATATATATATATATATATATATATATATATATATATAT
>NC_068993.1:39697146-39698109 GCF_001194135.2 Octopus bimaculoides | reverse complement strand
TATATATATATATATATATATATATATATATGTATGTATGTATGTATGTATGTATGCATACTCGAATATATGCATAGCATTTGTAAAAGTTGTTTTGCTTTTACAATCATTAACAATATTATTATGTTGTTTTTGTTATAGTTGTCGTTAATGCAAATTTTTGTTTGCTTCTTTAACGTCTACGGCATATATTTTTCTCTCACCATCCAAAGTAAATAATGTAAGTGTAAAGTTGTTTTTTTTCTCTTCTGTTTTTCTTCCATTCTTTCTTCCTTTTTGTTCATTTTCTCTTCATTTTACTGTTTTCAATTCTTGAAGAAAAATACTTTGAAATATATATTATGAAACGAAATCAAAATGTAATATTTTGAATATATTCGATTGACTTGTGGGTGTTAAGAAAGGAAGGTTTATGTGAAAGAAAGAGAGAGACAGAGAGAGGGGGTAGAAGGAGAAAAAGAAGATGACGGTGAAATGTCTATTTGTTTTTTGGTTACAAACCATTGTAAATATTGTACACTCTTCCATATGAAACATACGTTGAAGGTTTAGAAGCCGTGAGATAATTCCTGAATGGAAACAAACTAAGCAACCACTGGAACAGGAAGCTGGGGTTTGTGAGAGGTGCTAATCTTAATATTTGACATAGAGACAAACTGTTTTTATCTGTAAGGAATATAGGACAATGCTTACAAGTATACATACAATAACACATGTATACAGTTTTATATGTATGCACTTGCATTGACGTGAATACATTCATACGCGTGTACCATCAATACATACATGTATATTAAAGTAAATACACATACATATATAAAGACATATATTTATTCATTTCTGTATGTCATTAATATAAACAGTTTATATATGTGTATGCATTTATTATTATAAATATATATATACATACATACATACAAACATACATACATATATATATATATATATATATATATATATATA
>NC_068993.1:39696180-39696654 GCF_001194135.2 Octopus bimaculoides | reverse complement strand
TGTGTGTGTGTGTGTGTGTGTGTGTGTGTGTGTATGTATATGTATGTATGTATATATCTAAATATATACATTGTTGTATTTCGCGATGGCCATTTTCTTTTTGGGGGGGGGGGCAGATAAACACAGGCAGTATATGTTCGTTCTTCAGTTGTTTATTACTGTTCTTAAGCGGATTAGGCGAATACACGTGAACGGAAAGGGTCGTTGAAGAGGTTACATATGTGTGACGAGAGATTTCATGAGAATGGACATAAGAAAGAATAAGAACAGTAATAAACGAGTGGAGAACGAATATATAGTGCGTGTGTTTATGTCGCAAAAAACAAATGACCATCCTGAAATATAACAATATTTGTTTCAACGCACGGTTTCACATCGAGAATCTTGCAACACATATTCATAAAAGTGCATATATGTATATATATATGTATGTATGTATGTATGTATGTATGTATGTATGTATATATATATATA
>NC_068993.1:39688856-39695507 GCF_001194135.2 Octopus bimaculoides | reverse complement strand
TATATATATATATATATATATATCTACATATATATAATATATATATCTACATATATATATATATATATATATATATTTATAATACACACACACACATACATATATATATATATATATATTCGGTGTGTTTGTGTTATATACTACCCCTTGTAGTATATATGAGTGCATGTTAACCGTCAGGGAACTAAACACATGATTGCCTAAGTGATTGAATGATAGAATCAACGGAAAAACAGATGGAATGAAAGAATAATGGCTATGATTACTAAAATTACCATTCCTAGGTCCAATAACAAATAAATAAACCCGTCAGGCCATTTTAAGGAGTGGACCGAGAAATGTCTGAAGAATGAGATTGTGTAGCAGACATTAAATTTAGAAGTTATGATGAAGGAAGCAGACAAATATTGTTTTGGACGATTCTTAAAGACTTTCCTTAAAGAATTCCTTCGAAAGCTAAAAGAAAGTTGAATAAAAATGGTCTTTGATTCTTCTCTCTTTTCACTATTTTTCGCTCTGTGTTTGTCAATGTCGTGAATTCTTCAGCGGAAGCGATGAAGACCAGGCACCAGCTTTGTTATTGGTTGAGGAATGTTTGCTTTTGAAATATTCTTTCTGGAATTTTTTTTCCCAACGAAAACAGGAGAGTTGCAACAAAGTTTGATAGTCTTGACTTGACTGTTCGTATGATCATTTGGTGTTGTGTTTGGCATTTGGCGCTATTGTTTTTTGTTGTTGCTCTTGTTATTGTTGCTAGTTGTTATTGTGAAAAGAGCGAGGGAGTTGATGTATCAACTGCTTATGTTGTTGCAACTGCTGTTGCTTCAGCGACTGCCACTACTCTTGTTGTTGTCACTGTTTTATACTTTCGTCATCGTTAACTCAGTTCTTGTTATGGTTGTCGTTGTTTTTCTTTTTCATTATTGGTGTTACGGCTAGTTTTGTTGTTGAAAATAATATTATGCAATACAAATGTATGGAATACTGTAACTTGGTGAGCTTGAAATTTCGTGGCGGTGGCCTTATCTGTATTTCTTCAGTTTTAACGTGTTTTGTAATAGAAAAGAATATTAAACAAATAGGGTTTAGTGTTGTTACTGCTGTTGTTGTTTTTGCGGTTATTGTTATTTGTGTTGCTGATGTTTAAACACATTTTAACTGTGATATGGCAGACTTAAGATCAAAATCTTTCTAACTATGAGCATTCATTGTATTTAATGCATCGTACCTTGCGCAACTTGCACAACAATGCTCGTCTTTGTTTTTAAACCGCAAGATATGGAATATAAGAGGGATTTCACTGCTGTCTTTAAAACAGCAACTGAGCACGTAGAACCTCATTCTCTAGTTCATGTATTATCGTAGGGTAATATAAAGGTACTCAGTGTTGTATAAGTAGATAAGTTACACTAAGTTGTGTCAAAATCTACAGTGGAAGAACGATTGCGTTGCCGAGTTCAATGCATCGAGATATTGGGTTATGTCCCTTTACTTATAATCTGAAATCCTAACGGATTGTGTATGTGTATGTGAATGTATGTATGTGGTAAAAGTTTTTATTTTTCATTCTCTTTCGAAATTATCCCTATTTTTGTGGTATAGAGTGTTTTGCTGCTCTTTCTAGCGGGTCAGATGTCCTATTATAGGCATCTCTGTATTTTAAATGAATTATATATATATATATATATATGTGTGTGTGTGTGTGTGTGTGTGTGTGCGTATACACACACATAAACATACTTACATACATACATACAGGTACATAGGCGCACATACATGCACGTAGACACGGACACAAATTCTCGTAACTCCATCTTTCTACAACCTTCTCCATTTCTGTTTATACTTAGCAATCCTTCTTTTTCTTCCAGTTAATTGTTTACAGGAAAATAAAAGTTGATGATAAAAGTTTGAAGACAGACAGTTTTACTATCTCTGTGCTTTGTGAATGGCAGTGAAGTTAATTCTAATATAAACAGTAGAGTTTCTGATCAAATACTCAGGAGTTTATATTTGCCCTTCTAAATTGTGACTTCAATGTCCTTGGGTGGGAAAGGGGTTGATTTTAACATCGCTGTTCATCTGAGATGATATGTGTCAGTAATATAACGATAGAGTGAAGATATTGAATTTTAGAGAAACAGTATGGGGGATGGTCTGCTCTTGAAAACTCCAAGATTTTGGGCATGTTATCAAGGTTTAGTAAATCTGTACTCAATATACTCAGGGGCTTGGTGGAGTGGAAAATAAATGGATTTACGGGTGCAAAGACGGAAAGAAAGCTTCCATGTGAGCTTTGAGTAAGCACGCCTACAGCTTGTTAGAAATAAATATACTATAAACTATGGCGAAAATATAAATAAATCATGTATCTAAAGCAAAAACAGAATATATATACACACACACACACACACACACATATATATATATATATATATATATATATATATATATATATATATATATATACATATATATACATTTATATAGACACACACACACACACACATATATATACATATATATATATATATAAAGAGTTAAAGACGATATTATCCGCCCTTCCCTTGCTTTCAACAAATCTCTCAAGTCACGAGAGCTGTAAACGCAAGCAACTGGATATATATTTCCACAATCAATTCAAATAAAGTGAGAAAAGAATTCACACTCACTTCCACTCACCTTATTCATTGTTTACATTGTTTTGTTTTATTACAGATAATGCAATAAAAACGCCGCTTGTTAGTATCAATGTTGAATTCACTGCTTTCAACAGTTGGCGTTCAGTTCAAAACTTTATTGCTCTGGCCTTGTTACTCTGGTAATTATTTATATCCACGGCTTCACTGAATTGATAAGTCAACGATTTCTCATGAAGTTTTCGGTCCTTTCCAGTTAAGATTTCGTATGCCTTAACATGTGATATTTAATAATGCCGCAGTTAATCATATTTAAGACAATATGTGTTGATTGAGTCATCAAGCTGTAGGCCAGTAAAATGGTCAACTTTCTTCCTATTGTGTATATCAATAACGGTTGACACTGAACTGACCCGAAAGTACAAATGACAGGAAATAAATGAAAATCAAGATTGCAAAGTTAGATTACAAGTTAGATTTCTTTTGCCTTTAATGAATAAACAGTAAAACTTCAAATATAAGAGCTGGTTCAATGCCGTAATACATACACTCTTTCATATTATACATAGGTGATCTCAGATAAACGGAGAATCTTGTCTCTCACAATATAGAGACACTTCTCATGGCACCAGCAGACAAAATAGAAAATACGTTACCCTGGAGGACAGCGATGGAGATACGCTGGTTGATATTGGGGATTCATAGAACAAAAGCTATACTGCACAGCAAATGATCTTCAGAAAGGCATGTCCATCGTAAATTCGGCCTTTTCTTCCCATGGATTATTACGACATTATTCGTGATAATTAAACATATTCATACGCACACACACATACACACACAAAACATACGTGTGTGTGAGTGTGTCAAGGGACGAAGGAATGTTTATAGACCCTTTACAGCCCTATGAAACAAGTACGAGCAGAGGGCTAAGGTGTCTCAAACAGAAGACCTGAACTGAAAGCGTATAACTCTGTGTGTAACCTCCACTAAATGCAGTTGGTAGTGGAGTTAAACTGGATTAAGTCTCCATCCAAGTAGTCTATGATGGAATTTGAACCCCAAACGCAAAGAGCCGGAACAAACACTATGACATTACAGCACAACAATTTCCGCTCCGATGATTCCGCCAGTCCTCTGATTTGCATTGGTACACTAATACCATTAATGTGCCAGTACTAATTCTGGTACATTAATACTCGACTCCAGACGGGTGAAAGGCGAAGCGGACCACCTCGGCAGGATTTGAACTCAGAATGCAAAGAGCCGGAATAGAAACGTAAAACAACACACTGATTGCCACTCCAACGATTTCACCAGTCGTCTGATTTTTACTGGTACGTTAAAAAAATACTCGACTCTTGACCTCCTCGTCGGGATTTGAACTCCAACCAGAAGAAGTGTAAATATGCACTGCATGGCTTTTCATCCGATGCTCTGAACAGAGGGTTTTAGGTCAGGTCTCCACTTGAAGGGGGCCTACTCCTTTCCCTTTCACCAGTCTCAGACTTCCTGTAAAGGATTATTAGCACTGCCCCTGACCAATTCAATATACAATGTTTTTTATTCCATCGTCCTAATTTCATAGTAGAATATGTTCCTGCAAACATCTGAAAATATTTGTGTGTGTGTGTGATGTGTGTGTGTGTGTGTGTGTGTGTGTGTGTGTGCCATCTTATGTAATTATGTATATATCAGCATCTGTCTCACAGTTGTGTGAACGTGTGCTAGTGTGTGAGAGCTTGTGTGTGTAAGTGTGTGGATGTACAAGAGCTCTTGTGTGTTCGCATGCGCGTAAATTTAAATACATATTTGTAAAAATGTAGTAATCTGCGCGCGCGCGTTTGTAAGCTTTAGAATTATTTAACAGTAAACATGTCGGAGCAAAGAATGTACGAAGAACAGATCGCTCATTATTTTATCCAAGATAAAAGAAGGGAGAGAAAGAAAAATTATAGTGTATAAAAGACAGAGAAAGAAAGAGGGGAATAGGGAAGAGAGAATGAGAAGGATACAGAGTAATTCTATAAAAGAGCAAGAAAGAGAGAGAGAGAGATACAGAAAGAGGAAAACAGACAGAAAGGAACGGTGTTAGCAACAGCAAAAAGATGGAACAGGAGAAATTTTGTAAATACACACAAAAACAAAAATATTCCTGTCCCAAGAGGACCGATTGTTTCAAAGTTGCCTTTGAAGATCTCTACTATTTAGAGTTTAATTTATTAATAATGAATTAAATCATTTATATACCTTCACAGACGCTTAATAATGGCCGATTATTGAACGTATAATATATATATGGAATTGCAAACTGAAAATATGCCTCTGTATTGTTTTAGCGAAACATTGAAACAAATAGCTAGCAACAAAACATCTAGCTGAACAGAAAATATTGATGAAACAAAACCAAGTTTTTTTGTTTGTTTGTTTTGACATACGCAAAGATGGATACATAAATATTGCGTATGAATACATACGCATACACACACTATGTCTCCGTGTGTGTTCATACGTCCTTGTGTCTGTACATATATGTATATACATTGCATACATCTATACAAGTATATGTATGAATACATATATATGTGTGTGTATATATATATATATATATATATATATATATATATATATATATATACACATGCATATATGTGCGTGTATATGTATATATATATATATATGTGTATATATATATATATATATATATACACATGCATATATGTGCGTGTATATGTATATATATATATATACATATACATATATCAGTACATGCACTCATACAGACACTGACACATACATTTGTGTTTTTTACGTCTGTATATTTAGTTGTGTAGTTAATGAATTCAGTTTACAGCCACGAGGTTCCAGATCGATCTCAATGCGTCGCACACTGGATGACTAGATATACACGCATTAAAAAAAAATATAGATAAGCACACATACACATATATGTATATAGGTATGTGCATGTGTCTTGCGTGAAACGTCTAAGTAGTGTACAGATAAAAAGCGGATCCAATGTGTCTTTCTATAGAAATCCGCAGTCACACCTCTATGCTTAAGTATGCATTTCTTCGTTTGAAGACAAAAAGAAAATATTGGAGATGTTTGGTGGTGTTAACTTCTTGAATTTTTCAGTTACAGATATATAGCAGTCGTTATAAATGGATAATCGTTGTATATATTTGCCTTTTTGCAATACACCATGTTATTGTGGTATCTAATTTTTTTCACGCTTTGTTTTTTTCAAAATCAAATATATTTTCAAAAGAAGGTGGCATAGCATTTTTGTATGTTATATGCAAGCGTTTCATGCAGTGTCCATAACACTTCACTGGGCCTGAAAGCCTCAATATACCAGATTCTTAACCCTAACGATTCAAGCTGAGTCGATTCACCAAAGGTACACAAGGGACACGAGGTGCCACTTGGCGGCTGGTCTTAAACTAGATGATAAATGAACTCTACCATTCGAAGTATGTATCTCAATAAACATGAATGAATAATTGTGTTTTATGTATATATATGTATGTTTATATCATTTAAAGATTAGTAACCGTGAATGACGTAAACATGGACGGGCAAGACAATTTATAGGTGCATTTCGAAAGATATAATATACTTTCACGATATGTGTTCAACATCGGTTTTCCAATAGACACTTATCACCCACTTCATGCAATATTTCATAAAATGGAATACTCAAAAAACGTATTATAGGAATGTTTCTACTAACTTCTTCCATTTGCGTATACGTGTTGGATCTTTTGTTAAATTGGTGTATTTACTATTAAGATGGGTGCACAATGAAACTCTATGGAAACAGTTGAGTTTCTAGAGATCGTACGGTTTTATCTATTCTTTGATATACATACATGCACACTCATACACACATACATATGTATGTGTATATCTATCTATCTATCTATCTATCTCTCTCTCTCTCTCTCTCTCTCTCTCTCTCTCTCTTTCTCTTTATATATATATATATATATATATATATATATGCATG
>NC_068993.1:39687631-39688608 GCF_001194135.2 Octopus bimaculoides | reverse complement strand
TATATATATATATATATATATATATATATATATATATATATATATGTCCGTGAAATTATGATAAATGTGAATATTCCTAATATTTGAAATCTCATATCTTCATAGACACTCTCTGAATGACTAAATAATTCGCTACGCATTTAATATGATGGTATGATTCCAATACGTGGACTGTTTGGTAAATGTATTCTCCTAGTCTTGAGTGAATTACGCCCTGTGTGCGAAAGTACATAGACGAAAACCTTATATAAGCCCTGCAGCCCTTCAGATCGACTACAGCTTTATTTCAAATGGCCGAACTTCTACCGATAGGTAGCAATAAGAGTACAAATGTCTGCAAAATACCCAGGCGTCAACACTGAAAAGCAATGAATAAGCAGTTAGAGTAACAGAACGTTTGAGGTATTCATTGTAGAAACTGATGCTATTATATTAGACATTCATTGAATCCGGTGTCTATATATGAAGAACGATCGAGTAAAATTATTGTCAGTATGGCTAACTAAAAATAGACTTCTGTGCGCATGTGTGTGCTTGTGCTGATTATGTAGGTCTCTATGTAAGATGGGCATAATATTCCGGTGTATCATAGGGACGTGTTATGCGTTATATATACACACACACATATATATATATATATATATGTGTGTGTGTGTGTGTGTGTGTGTGTGTGTGTGTGTATGTATTTATATATATCTATATACATATATATATATACAAATGTATATATATGTCTGTATGCCTAAATATATATTTATATAAGCATATAAAAGACATACAAACATATGTATATATGTGTATGTGTATGAATGCGTGTGTATATATATATATATATATATATATATATATATATATGTATGTATGTATATATATATAAATATATATATATATGAATGGTTATGTATACATATACAAAGGTATATATAAATACAGACACATATTTGTATGTATGTATGTATGTATACACACACACACAC
>NC_068993.1:39684163-39687576 GCF_001194135.2 Octopus bimaculoides | reverse complement strand
ATATATATATATATATATATATAAACGTCAATATCAAAGTTTTGTACAGTGCTTATGACTATATCTAACACGCGTTTGTTGATTTTGTGTATTCAATGTATATACGTGTGTGTGTGTGTATGTTTGTGTGTGTGCTTGTTTGTGCGTGAATGTATACGTGCATCTGTTTCACACACATGTATGTAAGTTTACTTCATTAGAAATATCCAGAACCTAAAACAAAAGAACCGAGCGCTAATTCCGTCGTTCTTCGTCCGTAACAAAAGAATTACAGATAAACAAACAAATAAATAAATAGAAAACAACAACACATTAAAAAAAAATCTCTGCAAATATCTTCAATGATATTTGGAAAAATTTTCAGGCGAAAATTTTTCAAAAGATTTTATTTAAAGAAAATATACATTGAATTAAGTAAGTTGAAAGATGTTTAAAGAGAATAGAGCTTTGAAAGAAATGGTGATAAAACAAATATGAATTATTTTGTGAAATATTTCACATCGCTTTTTTTTTTGTTTTTTGTTTTTGTTTATGTTCTTTTACTTTTGTATTATGTTGTGTTGTTGTTTTGTTTCTATATGCCTCCAATTCATTGGAGAATATAGATTTTGTGCTGCAAGTATTTCCAAACAGACATTTTACAATGTAATAATGATGATATATGCAGAATTCCGGTTTAATAATAATGGGAAACTATCAGAAAAGTAAAATGAAAATAAAATTTTTAAAATTTCAAAAATTAAGAAAAATATAGACCTATTTTACGAAAACCATTCAATAAAACTGTTTGGGAAATGAATGTTATATTTGTAAATCATTATAGTTAATTTTATTGTCATATTGTTGTTGTTGTTATTATTATTATTCTTATCGTTGTTAAAGCGGTGAGCTGGCAGAATCGTTAGCACGCTGGGCAAAATAGCGGCATTTATGTTCTAAGTTCAGATGCTGCCGAGGTCGATTTTGACTTTCACGATTTCGGGGCCGATAAAAAAAAGTACCAGTTAAAAACTAAGGGGTTGTTGTACCGTATTTTATAGCCTATAAGTCGCAGGAGTGCATAGGGCGTACCCTAGCCTAATCTTTACTTTAGCAAAATAAATTACCACTAAAATAATGTTTTAATTCTTCCACTTACCTGGATAACCTTATGTTATTACCGGTAATTATAAACAATTTATTGCATCCACATTCAATATAAGCATACCGTAAGCGATTGTTCACCAATAGATGGCAGCACACGTTTTGCAAACATACATACACTTTTGAGCGAATTTTGAGCCTATATTGAGCCTATATTACACGGGACGCAGGAGGATTTTTAATGCCATTTTGGGGTAAAAATAAAAAGGGTGCGTCTTATAGGCCATCAAATACGGTAACTGATTTACCTCCTCCCCCTAACTTGCTGGCTCAGTGCCAAAATTTGAAATCATTATTTTTATTATTGTTGTTGTTGTTGTTGTTATTTTTATAATTACTATTTCACTCCAGATCAGAAACCCTATTCAACAGACTTATAATGAAACCGTTTGAAATCATGGCCATCAGAAACTTGCGTTTTTTTTCTAGCAATTATGTGCTCTCCTGTTAAAGTAGGAGTGTCCAGTTCGGTCAACTAGACGACCAACTCATTGAATCAAGGAAAAATTCAATTTAGCAATGCTGAATCAAATTTCTCAATATAAAATATATGTATATAATTTAAAGAAAAACCACTATTAAATAATTCAATAAAGAAGAATTAATTCATACCCTCCAGAAAATAAATATATCTTAAAAACCTTATTCAAAAAATCAATAAAATACAAAAAGAATAACTAGTAAATGGTATAAAATGACTACGCACATTTTGTGGCTATATTTTCAAATAGATAAGTACTAAAACCAATTCAACTAATAATTCTATTAATAGTCAAATCGATCTACAGTTAAATCCATTCAGAAATATAGTCACTCATCAGGTCTAAAATAAAATAAAATAATAATAAAAAATCAATGTACAGATTGTAACTTATACTAAATATCTAAATATATATTAAAAAAAATATTTGTTTTAACAATAAATAAATAAATAATTGAAAAACATTTAACAATATTTCTTAAAATAAAAACACAACTTATCTTATCGAAGAATTGCTGTAAACTAAAATTTTAAACGTATATTTTAAACGTAATACTAGAACTTAACGTTTATAAGAAATATATCGCGTTAAAATACGGCGTAAATAAAAAATTATGGAATAATGAGATAGAAATATGTATTTAAACCGTTAAGATGACTTACTGTATTTTAGATGTGAGAATAAGGAAAAAATTAACTGTAGTATATCATTTACTTAAAATGCTAATTTATACACATTCTACTACTACAAATCATAACTAGAACAATTAGTAACATAAACTAGTGTTCATATAAATATACAACTTAACTAAACTTATTATATAAATAATTTAACTTATGTCTGCATTTAATTTTTCGTCATCTAGGGAATTAATCAACTCTTATAATCAGTTAATAATATCTCCTAGAATATCTCCTATAATATCTCCTAGAAAAAATGTTTTTGATTATCTCTAATGAATACCTCAATTATATTTAAGATCTCTTTGATAATTTTTGTCTTAACTTCAGCTCCATAAGGAATAATTAGCTAAATTTTGTTCCTATTATATATATCATTACATTTATTTTCATATTATAATATTTATTATCAATAAAAGAATTAAATTTAATCTTACTTTTTAGTCTACTATTATTATATTTAGCCTGAACAGGATAAGCTACCCCTATTTTGCAGAAAAAAGTATTGGAAGCCAGCTGGGTAGCTTATCCTGTTCAGGCTATATTATAAGCATTATCCTGCGTTTGAGAATTTAAAATCACTTCTTTAACTTTCTAAGACATCTCAACGCTTCTAATAGCAAACTTCGTTAGTTTGTTTACGTTCATCGTAATTTGTGTTATATTTATGTTTGTATTATCATAATACCTACTATTAATTCTATAATTACCTAAAGAAAACTTATAATTATTTATGTTAGATTTATTATTATAAAAATCATAGGCATCTTTGAAAAGATAATCTTTTATATTATAATTATATTTAGAATTATTATTATATCCCGCCTCCTTCAGGGCGTCATATAATAAGGTGCGTGTTTTTGGAAAATCTCAACATTAGAAGAAAGCAACGATATTCTTTTACCTATATTATCTGTCAACGATTTCTTAATCGAGGGTGGATGATTACTATTACCATTAATATATCAAAAGTTTTCATTAATTTTATGGAATGGTTGGGTCTTACCTATACGCAAATACATATATGCATATATATACATCTATAACATAAAATAAGATAAAATAACATAAGCATAAAAGAACATGTTCATATATATATATATAATAT